>NC_043701.1:85576530-85689414 GCF_006229205.1 Suricata suricatta
TAGGATCAGAGATCATCAAAAGTACCTGGCTGGCCAAGATAATAGCATGGTAGCCGTTGATTAAGGACACATACTATAGAAGCATAGAGGACTAATAAGCACAACAGCACAAAAAATAATAATAAAAGAAGAAATGATATGTTGTAATGCCCAAGATTTCAATATCACCCCAAAACCAGAAACCACCAGGGAGACTGAGTCACACATGCAAAAGCAAAGGGCATTTATTATTACGGCTTAGGCTCGCCGGGCCTAAGTTCGGTCTCACAGCCTTCACCAACGCAGTGGATCCGTGCTGAGAGCCCCGAGCAAGTGCTGAGTAGGGTTTTTATGAGGTTAAGGAAGGGGGAGTTACAAGAAATTGTGACATAGGTACAGTGACCCAATCATAATGGTACAACAGTATTGGCAGCACCTTTAACCATACACATTGTTCAGAGCGTTCGTTACTTTTGGCGGGACCCAATTACAACATTTAGGGTAGCTTTGAAATTAACCAATTACAGAGTGAATTCAGGGTCTTATTCGGTGACTATCGGGTTAACTTTAACATTAGGTAGCAGGGTCCTATCTAAAGTTGCCATCTGCAGGTCTCACCCTTAGGAATGTGGGGAGAGGTAGCTGGCCTTTCCTGATTGGATATTGCAAAGTGGTCTCTTGCTCTAGGCAATGTGTAACTGCCTAATAGTTCCAGAGAGACTGACCCTTAGACCTTCTAGTTTAAAAGGGGACATCTGTCATGGAGTCTGTTAGGTCAGACTTTGTCCTTACAGTGTGTCTTCCAGAGCCTTGTCAGGAAGAATGAAACAACCCAATATTCCAAAGATTCTGTCGGGAGGATTTCAATTTAAATCCAAAAGATTCTTTGTCAATTTTCTCTACAAATTTCATACAGAGGATGGTTCTATATAACAATGTTTTGGGTTGAAAAATGTCCATAAATAATTAATTTTCATAGGGTAAAATGATTTCTCTCTAAAATGTCGTTTCTGTTACAGAAAAACCTAGACACCAGGTCTATTGTCGACCAAAATCTGAGTTGGACCTTCCACTCATTCTACGTTTTCAATGATTCAAAGTTTGGTTTTTTGGTAATCACTGTACATCAGCAAAAACAACTGCTTCTTCAAAGAGTTCGATTTGGTGGCATAGTGTTTTTATAGTAATTGCCCACCTTGTGTTTTCAGACATTTTAATGAGGTTTCAAAAAAGAAACAAACAAGTTTTTATCCTGTTTTTTCTATCCACACCCAAGTTATCTCTGGTTCCTGAAGAAAAAAAATATCTGGTATTAAATAGAATTCTATGTCTGGAAAACCCTGCCACTGAGAAAAATGAGAGATAGTAGGACTCTTTGCTAGTGAAGTTTGAATAAGAAACCAATGTGAGCTGATCCATTTTTATTTCCTGTCTATAAAAGGAAAGTTGGTACTAGGATAGTTTACCTGATATTTTGGATAAAAAAATATTATTTTCCTAAAATTTTCACAAACTTGAAGTTTAATTTTTTTTTTTAAATTGGACAATTTTGGGGAGCCTGGGTGGCTTAGTCTGTTAAGCATCTGACTCTTGATCTGGCTCAGGTTTCTGAGTTTGAGTCCTGCATTGGGCTCTGCACTGGCAGCGTAGAGCCAGTTTGGGATTCTCTCTCTCCAATCTCTCTGCCCCTCCCATTCTCTCACCCACATGAGGTCCGCCCCCCCTTTTGAAATAAAATTTTTTTTTTAATTTTGACAATTTTGTTAGCATGAAGCATAAATTGAGAAAATGGAAGTGTCCGACTGGGATAATTAGGCCAGTCATTTGAACAAAAATATTTTCTTCTGCATATGAACAGACACTTCTCCAAAGAGGACATCCAGATGGCTAACAGACACATGAAACGATGCTCAACCATCACTCATTGTCAGGGAACTACAAATCAAAACCGCACTGAGATACCACCTCATGTCGCTCTGAGTGGCTAAAATGAACAAATCAGGAGACTATAGACACTGGCAAGGATGTGGAGAAACAGCCTCCTATGCTAGTGGAGGGAATGTAAACTGGTACAGCTGCTCTGGAAAACATAGTGGAGAATCCTCAAAAAATTAACAATAGAACTCCCCCATGACCCAGCAATAGCACTGCTTGGAATTTACCCAAGTTATATAGGCATGCTGGTGCATAGGGGAACATGTACCCCAAGGTTCATAGCAGCACTTTCAAGAATAGCCAAATCATGGAAAGAGCCTAAATGTCCATCAACTGAAGAATGGATCAAGAAGATGTGGTATATATATACAATGGAGTACTACATGGCAATGAGAAAGAATGAAATCTGGCCATTCATAGCAATGTGGATGGACCTCAAGGGTGTTATGCTAAGTGAAATAAGTCAGGCAGAGGACAGATACCATATGGTTTCACTACTATGTGGAACAGGATAAACTTAACATAGGACCATGGGGGTGGGGAAGAGGAAAAAATAGTTGGGGACAGGGAGGGAGGCAAACCATGAGAGACTCTTAAGTATTGAGAACAAACTGAGAATTGATGGGGGTGGGGGAAAAGAGAAAATGGGTGATGGGCATGGAGGAGGGCACGTGTGGGGATGAGCACTGGGTGTTATATGGAAGCCAACTTGACAATAAACTATAAAAAGTATTTTTTTCTGAAATCCTTACTAAATAGAGGTTTATTTCAATTTGCTTGATATATTTAGGCAATTTGTTACCTACAGTTTACTTTGTTAGTATAAATTAGACACGGTAAAATTGAGAACCGTATCAAGTAAATTAATTTCATTGTAACATAGCTTTCAAAGGTTAGAAAGAAAAAATATCTCATAATGAATTCATCTAATATGTCCTTTGCTTCCAACTCCACAACATGGCCTTTAGTTGACTTTTCCAGAAGAAGAGGTATGCCAAACCAGTTAATTTTAGTTAGCTAAGTTTCCTCTTTAAAGCAGTCAAATATTTTGACAGAAATATGTCCATCACTGCCATTAACTGACATTAGAGAAAATCTGAAGGCAGTGAACAAAGTGGGTTGAAGATAAACAAAACCAGTACTTGGATGCAGTGTAAGGAGTAGAGAGAAACCACAGTAAAACTGAGAATAACTGGTTCTTGAATCCATGTTGCCCTGCTTTCTTTAAAAGTGCATGTTTGGGATCATTGAATCTCTGCACAACTACTGAGCATCAACATTTCAGTTGATATGTACTGTGATACACTTATACTTCAGGATTTTGCAGTTATGTAAAATACCAAATAATTTTATATTATTCTTTAATTTTTTTTTCAGTTTTGCAGTCGGCTTTAATGGGTTTTCTATCACCTCTATCATCAGCAAATTATCAGCACTCACTTCACGGTGGTGACTCCGTTGTGCCTATGGCATTCCTATCTCCTGTTCATGTTCTGGTTTTTTTTTTTTTAATTTTTTTAATATACCACAATTTACTTTTTTTAACATATGCAATTATTTTCCATCTTTTACAATACAGTAGTTACAATGACACTCCAAACAGAAAAGCAAAGTAAAAAATCAAAACCCCAACTTCTATTTCATGTAATTAGACTTATACAGAAATTAGAAGGTTAGGTACCAACTAGTTAATCACCTAATTTCACAGCTATCTGAAGTGGCATTCATTATATAGCAGCTTATCTATGATACATTCAAGATAAATGATACAATTTATTACTTGTCCATAAGCTAAAACACAGCCTGCTTAATACCTTTCCTTAAACTCCACCTCTATACTACAATATACTTGAGGTCCATGCAAAAACGTAGCTACCTTTTATATAGGAAATGGATGATTAAGTCTTTGGTGTTGTAAAAGCAACTTCATTTAAACATCACCACCCCCACCACCATTCTGTTTTAATGTACTCTGAGCTGAGACATTACCAAGTAAGTTATCATGACATTGGCTATATATTTCCTTGCAACATACAAACCTTTCCTTTCACAGATATTTCATATTCTATCATTTTACTTAGATTATTGTTGGATTACTGATTACTGAAGTCTAGAAATCATTTAAAGTCGTGTCTAAAATAATATTAACTAGAGAATGAAAGAGGGGCGCCTGGGTGGCTCAGTCAGTTAAGCTGCGGACTTCAGGTCAGGTCATGATCTCACTGCGCGTGAATTCGAGCCTTGCGTGGGGCTCCATGCTGACAGCTCAGAGCCTGGAGCCTGATTCTGATTCTGTGTCTCCCTGCCTCTCTGACCCTCCCCGGCTCACGCTCTGTGTCTCTCTCTCTCAAAACTAAACATTAAAAAAAAAAAAAAAAAAAAAAAAGAATGAAAGATGCTCTCCTTTGAGTTATCTGCATGGATTTTAGTGCATGAGCTTTGTGGCACCTTTGAGCTAATCTATGGCATTTTTTCTGCTTATTTTTAGATTCTCAGCCATCTTAGGTTTATTTTACTACCCATAATGCTAAGGATTTGAAGGATAAACACAGTAAAAGGACTTTAAAGATGTGACTTCTATTTAAATAATTATAAAATTATTAGGTAAATGGGGGAAGATGAAAACCAGGGGAACTTGCTTTGAAATGTATTATACAACATCAGAAACCATGCATTCCCAAAGAACTGCCCTTAGAAATGGCATTTTCTAGAAGCAAAGCTTTTTAGAGAGTAACCTGGTCTTCAGTCCAGTAGAAAAACAACTACACATCAGAGTAGTTTTGAGAAGACAGAAGAGAGTGAATCATTAGTGTGCACAACACCAGCAAGGACACAGTTATCAAGTGTGGCATCTCCCTCACACAGTCTCAGGGTTTTATTTTCTCGGAATATTGAAGCCAGTGTGTGCTTTTTCTCTGTCCACTTCATCTCAATCGTCATTGAGGAGCCTTCACATTTCAGTTTGTCGGCTGAAACAACTTGACTCTAATGAACCCAGTCAAAACCAGTTTGATACTTAGTTATCGCATTCTAAAAGGCCCCCCCTTTTGGGGGGTCAGTTTTCTTTTTCTCTTTCTTATCTTCTCTCTCAAAATGTATTCTAAAGTGGGCTGTCAGCACTCCCATACTCACAGCTGGACTCCTGGTTTAACTTTACATCTACCCTCTCGACTCAAGGAACTCTATCAGTGCAACATTACCAGGCCTAATTCTCACAGGCCCTGCACAGTATGTAAAACTTCATACATCATGGAGCTACATGGACTACATATAATGTATATTTAACATACCAAAAATTAACTTAATATTTTCTTCTCCCAAAGTACTGTCTTCCAAATTTCTTTATAAGAAGGATATGGAATTGGAGTCAGCAACATGTTTAAATTGAGGATACAGGAATTTATTTTTGAAATAAACTGCCCTGACAAGCATATATTGTTATTATGTATACTAGTGTGGTATGCACATAGGAAGTGGAGGTGGGGGGATGGATATTCAAGGAACCTTGTGTTAGGCGCAGTGAGATGGGGACGCAGGATTAAGCCCACTTATCTTCAAGCTGCCCTTGGGCTTCTGTTGGCTCTAACCTTGCTGAAATCACAACTCTTCACTCTTGTTAATGATGTGATTGATTTTACATCTCCAAAGCTAGAATCAAAACATTTTTAATTCCTTCTTTATTCCCTTTATCTAAACAGTCACTTTTTCAGTCTTGTTTAATCTTGTAACTTGACTCTGAGATCACAGTAGCCTCTTAGCTAGCATCTAATGCTAAGATATTTGACTCACATTCTTCTGCATCTGACACCAGCAATCTTTACCGTGCGTCATCCTTAAGACAAGGGGAGGGAGGTGGAGACAGAGACAGAGACAGAGAGAGGACACAGAAAGAGAGAGATTCTTTATTTCCAAGTTGATCTTCTTTCTCATTTCTTCTGATTGAACTGTAAAGAGTATGAGCTTTGTATTAAATAGAATTGGACTTAACTTACAATTTTAACACATAGGTAAGAGAACTTGAAAACACCTCACTTACAGCATTTGGAAATTAAATTAAAACTGCATATTTTCAAAGAGGATTTCCCAAACTGTCCCAGGGTGGATTTGTCATATTTCTCAATGTTCATGTAAGAAATTTGCTCTAGTAATATTTATCACATTACATTCTTAATATGGAATTTTTTGTAGCTTGTATTTCTTCCAGTAGCTTATAAATTTACTTAACAAAGGTTTATTTTGCTAATTTTATTTGCTACTTCTCCTCCAGAGAGGACATGTAAAACAATCGCCTAATCATATACACATTGCTCTTTCTGGACTGTCAGTATCAGGCATTACAAAGAAATCAAATGTAGGAGTTGATAGAGATTATGCATTCATCAATAACGTGCTCTTTTGTATTGTACAAACCAATTAACTTTTCTCCACAGTATTTACTTGAACTGCAAAGTAAAAAAATGTCATTACCTTTTAATTTCCTCTTAGAGATACTGTGTGTATCTATGTGATGGTGGGGTCAGGGGATGGAATGTGTTAGTTGGGAAAATTTAGAGGAAAAATATCAAATGAACTTAATATTTTCTCAAAATGTCCTCAATATTGCCATTTGTTTACTAAGCATTTTACCTCATTGTACTTTTTAAATGCTGTGTGTTATATCCATTTTGATTATTTCTTTCCAAGGAAAGTTTCAAAAATGAGTTAAGGTATTTTGTTACTTTCTACAACAAATGGTCATGTTAGAGTGTTTTACAATTACCAAGTAAATAATATATAATAGAGTTTGTTTTCCTTATTTAAAACATTAAGAAATGTTTTCATAAGTTGATTTGTCTGCAATAATTTCAAAAGGAATAAAAAACAGAAAGCTTAACATTCTTTAAACTGTCTACACATCAAACGGATCTGACTCTTTCTGTAGCCTTTTCTATTTGTTGTTCATTTATCTTGGATGTCAGGATTTGTATTTCTAGGTGATCCTGTTAAATGTGGAATCACATCCCGAGCTCTCTATTATAGAGAATTTGTAAAGCCTAAGATTAGTTTGAGCCTTAAATAATATTTAGAAATAGAGATGAAAAAGTAGGCTTCCTGAACCTCCTCTATAGAATATTTTCTTTTGATTTGCATTTTTTGTCTTCCAAAGTAAAAGTATATATTAGTGTAAAAACACTAATATATGACCAAAAAAGCACCAATTCAATGTGTTTGCATCATCTTCTACTTCAATCCATGCAACTCTTTAATAAAACATTCATATAGATTGTATGTGCCATGTTTACTTAAAAGTGAACAACCCCCCCTTTAAGAATCTCAAAAGACTATGCTTCCTATCACTAATCACCAAGATTCTTAGTTACACAGAATTTCAGTAAGTATTTATTGAACAACTATTACTTGAGAAGTTACTTTACTATCCATATTAAGGGTATTCATCACAGATAATTTAAATAATATAATAAAACATAACTAAAGAAAGTGGATTATTGCTTCTACTGAAAATATTGTAAGTTTATACTTTAATTTTTAAAATTACATAAATAGGAATCATTATCATTTGGTTTTCAAAAGTATACATAATATAATAATCAATATTATTAATAATAATGTTATTAGCTCATTTCATCTTCAAAACAACCCTATAATTTAGCTTTCATGGATGAAAATCTTAAGCCACAGAAAATTTAAATCATCTACCCAAATCAAAGCAAGTTTTTGATGTATCTCTTTTTATCATTTTGTTTACTTGCCAGACTAAGAACTTTAATTCAGACTGGCCTAGGGAGACAAATGGAGCTGATTGGCTTACCTGTAGAATAACATGGACGTGTGTGGCTTCTCTTTCCCACTTGAAATTAGGTCTCCCGCCTTAATGGCATGCTATGTTTGTCACTGCTGTGAGACTGTGGCATGGGGTGTCTGTGGCAGTAGGCCCGGCACTGGGAGCATCTGGAAGTGTTTGTGCATGGTGGGGGCGTCAGGGCCAGTGTTCGGTGAGTGGAGAGCGCCAGTGGAAAACGCTCTAACTTTTATTTCTTTGGAGACACTTTATGTACAATCTGATCACTCCCCAGAAGGTCCTGTGGGCATAAGGCACCACTTGACCAACTTGGCAATACACCTTCCCTTAGCTTCCATCTGTCCTTATTCACCCTCTTTAATTCTTCAGCTCACAAAGACCACTTCCCCAAATCAGCTATCTGCATATCGATTCTCACCTCAGGCTTTGCTTTCGAGAGGAATCAAGATTAAAACACTCATACAAGATATACTGAGAAAATAATACTATGGAAGTTTGGAAGCACTTTTACCAAAATTCTATGTTCACAAAGTAAATGTTATTTTAAGGTCAGACACAAATGAAGTAAATTAAGCAAATACATTCTTGAAAATTTGGGAAATAAATATTATTATTAGCGTGGTTAAAAAATACATACATGTTGGCATATATGTGTACTTTATTTACTTGAAAATATAATTTCAGGGGCCCCTGGGTGGCTCAGATGGTTAAGCATCCAATTCTTGATTTCGGCCTCACAGTTCTTGGGATTGAGCTCAGAGTTAGGCTCTGCGCTGACAGTTTGGAGCCTGCTTGGGATGTTCTCTCTCCTTCTCTCTCTGTCCCTCCCCACTCACATGCGCATTCTCTCTCTCTCTCTCTCTCTCAAAATAACTAAACATTTAAAAATATATGTGCATAATTCAAACAGTAAAAATATTTTAAAATCAAAATTTTTTCTCTTTTTTTAAGAAGCAAATTTTAATTAAAAGTAAGAGATGCCCACTTAAAAAAAGGAGAGAAGAGAAAAACAAAACATGAATAGATTGTTCGTAAAGGAATAGGCACTAATTAATAATCAACATATGAAAACTGTATTATTTTAAAGAAATAAATGCAAATTAAAGAAATAGAAAATCTTCATCTATGAAACTGACAAAAATTTGGAAGCATACTATATAATACTGAGTGTTGGTTGGAATATAATGAAACTGTCCTCTATTACTGTTTATGGGACAATACACTTTAACTCAGTTATTATACTTCTAAATTACATCTCAGTAAAATAATGCAAAACTCAGGACAAAAACTTACCTTGCTTTGTAAAAACACTGTCCCCAATAATGTATAAAATAGCAGAAAAATGGGAAACAAGCTAAACATTCACCAATGTGATGCCTTATCAGTTTTTTCCTTCTGCTGTAATAAATTATCAAAATATAATGGCATACAACAACACAAAATTATAATCTTACAGTTTCGTAGACCACTCCAGGTTCTTAGTAGTTGACCAATCCATGATCTTGGGATTCCAAGCACTTGGATAAGCATTCCACCCCTTGCAGAGAAGTAGTGGGGGAGAGATGCTGTAAAAGGAAAAAAGAACTCTCCTTAATATATGTTTATGGTATAAACCTAGAAAAATTTAGACCATAAAAGGAAAAATCCTCAACAAAGTATTAGCAAATTAAATCCAACAATATACAAAAATAATTATACAATGTGGGATTTACCCCAGGTATACAAATCTGGATTAACATTCAAAGATCAATTAATGTAATCCATTACATCGATAGACTAAAAAGACAAATCACAAAATTATATCAATAGATGCATAAAAAGTATTTGACAAAATCCAACATCTATGAATGATAAGAACTCTCAATAAACTTCTAATACAGAGGAACTTCCTCAACTTGATAAAGAATATCTACATAAAACATACACCCAATATCAAACTTAGTAGTGAAAATCCAAAGCTTTCCCACTGAGGTCAGAAAAAAGGTAAGAAAGTCATTTCTTTCCACTGCTTTTCAGGATCATTCCAGAAGCTCTAGCAAATGCCTAAGACTAGACAGGATATAAAATGTATACATATAGGGCAGGAAGAAATAAAAGTGTCTATGTAGAAAATCATAAAGAACTGATTTAAAAAACTCCTGGAAGTAATAAAACAATTACAGCAAGGCTGCACAACACAAGGTTAATATATGAAAGTAAATCGCTTTCTTATACACCAGCAATGAGCAAGTAGAATTTAAAATTAAACAATGTCACGTACATTAGCACCCAAGAAAGTTACTTAGACATAAATAAAACAAAATATGTACAAGTCCTATATTAGAAAAACTATATAACTCTGATGAATAAAATTAAAGAACTGGAAAAACGGAGAGATATTCTGTACTTATGGATAGGAAATTTCCGTATTGTAAAAATGTCAGTTCTTTCCCACTTGATCTATAGAATCAGTGCAATACAAATCAAAATCCCAACAAATTATTTTGTGGATATCAATAAACTGATCCTAAGGTTTATATGGAAAAGCAAAAGACTCAGAATGACCAAAGCAATATTGTAGGAGAAGAACACTGAACCCGGCATGGGGCTCTCTGTTGTCAGTGTGGAGCCCACTTTGGATCTTGTCTCCCTTACTTTCTTGTCCTACCCATCCCTCTCAAAAATAAATAAATAAAAATTAAAATAAAATCTTAAAAAAATATCAAGTTTGAGGACTGATACTGACTTTAAGTCTTACTATCAAGCAATAATAATCGAGGCAGTGTGATATTAGTAAAAGAATAGACAAATCAATGGACTAGAACAAAGAGCCCAAAAATAGAGCTGTATAAATATAGCCAACTGATCTTTGATAAAGGAGCAAAGTTGATACAATGGAACAAAGATAAGGTCCTCAACAAATGGAGTTGGATCAACTAAACATCAATATGCAAAAACAAAAAAAAAAGAATCCAGACATAGGTTATAAATATACATGTAAAATACAAAACTTTCAAACTCCCAGAAGGTAGCACAGAAATTCTAGATGGCCTTGGATATGACAATGATTTTTTGGACACAACACTATGAAAGAAATAACGGATAAGCTGGACTTCATTGAAATTTTTAAAAGTCTGTTCTACAAGGGACAATGTCAGGAGAAAAGGAAGGTAAGTCACAGACTAGAAGAGAATATTTTCAAAACACACATCTAAGAAAGACTGTCATCCATAATATAAAAAGAACACTTAAATTTCAACAATAAGAAGATAGGAAATTTGTTTAAAAGATGAGCCTTAGCAAAGAAGACACAGAGAAGGCAAATAAGCAAAGAATAAGATGCTCCACATCCTATGTTATCAGGAACTACAAATTAAAACAACATTGAGATACTGCTTCACAAGTATTAGAATAGCCAAAATCCAAAACAGTGAAATGTCAAATACTTACAAAAATACGAAGCAAAAAGGACTCTCACACCCTGCTGACATGAATGCAAAATGGTACAGCCACTTTAGGAGACACTGTGGCATCTGTTACAAAGCTATATATACTCACCATGTGACCTGACAACAGCACTCCTTGGGATCTACCAAAGGAACTGTAAACATGTTCACAGAGAAACCTGCACACGTTTATAGCCATTCTATGTGTAATTGCCAAAACCTGAAAGCAACCAAGATCCCTTCAGTAGATAAACAGATAAACAATGGATAAACATCCAGACAATGGAATATTATTCAGCACTAAATAGAGAAATTAACTATCAAGCCATGAAAAGACATAGAGGAACATTATCTACCTATTAGTGAATGAAAGAAGTGAATTTGTAAAGGAGACCGTATTACCAATCTGTGCAATTTTGACTATATGACATCTGGAAAAGGCAAAACCATGGAGACAGTAAAAAGATCAGTGATTTCCAGGGATTGTAGTGAGGGGAGGGAGAAATAGGTGGAACACAGGATTTTAAGGGGAGCAAATATGCTCTGTATATTATCATAGTAGATACATGTCATATTAAAATTTGTCCAAACCAATAAAATGTGCAATACCAAGAGTGAACCCTAATCTAAGCTACGGATTATGATTGATTATGATGTGTCAGTATAGGTTGTAATTGTAATTGTAATTGTAATAAATGTACAACTCTTATGGGAGATGTTGATAATGGGGGGGGTATGTATATGTGGAAGCAAAGGACTTATGAGAAAACTCTATCTCCTCAATTTTGTTGTGAACCTAAAACTACTCTAAAAAATAAAAGTTTAAAAAAGACTAAAACTAAAAACACAAAACCTTGAATCATTCCTTCTAATTTTTAAAGGAAACTTTGATGCAATCAGGGAAATTTCATTATGGACTGAACATTAGGAAATATTAAGAAAATGTTAATATTATTATGGGTACTAACAACATTATTTATAAATGGCTGTTTATTATAAAAATTTATGTTGAAGTTTGTGGAGTCATATTTGATATCTTGCTTTAAATGACCAAAGCAAAAGACATATATATATATATATATATATATATATATATATATATACACACACACATATATATAAAATGAGGCCACTCATAGGAGTGTAGGAGGTTTCTCTGTCCAAGATACTAAAGTACATTAACTCCCAATTATAGCTTCCTTACCATCCTTGTGGTACTTTCAGAGGACATATTATCTTTCCTAATCCTTCAATTAAGTAAAATTATGACTCTTCAAAGAGTTTCAATATGGGCAGATATGTGATACCATTCGCTTGGGCTTTAAAAAAATAGATATATTTAGATTGTCAAAACTTTTGGAAGAGGAATGAAGTTGCTACTACCTTTTACCAAGACAAGATTAGATATTTAAAATTAATCAAGGAGAAGGCCATTTTCCGCCAACAAAGCAATATCTCGCCAAAAATGCGAATAGCACTCCCTTTATGAAACACTATAAGATGAAATGATCTCAAGGCATCTTGGAAAGAATTCTTAGGTACTTGAAATTCTCGGACTCAGACCTAAGTAAGCATCCCCACTGGCACCATTTTTTTTAAACTGCTATGTTTTCACAACCCAGATATTCAGTTTTTCAGAAATCCTTCAGAAATTTCTACCATCATTGGCATTTTATAATTACAGACCTTTCGCTAAAGGTCAGTAGGGGAAAACCACCTCACCCAACACAGAATCAGGCAGAGGGACATAAACTGCTGCCTTACATGGCCATCTCCAAACTACTAGCTCACACTGCCATCCTATGGCTTAATTGATTCCCTTTTCATCTGATTTTCTGAAAATAAGATTTTGACTTTAGAACAGTTTTAGATTTATGGATAGTACAGAAAGAATGTTTCCCACATTTAGTTTCCATTTATTAACATCTTACATTAATGTGATATTGTTATCGTAATTAAAGAATAGTGATACGACTTATTACATGTAGTCCATACTTAATTCATATTTTCTTAATTTCCACCTAATGTCATGTGTTGTTGCACAATCCCATCAAGCATAACCTGTTACATTTAGTCATTATGTCTTAGGCCACGTAGTGTGACAGTTTTCAGACTCTCCTTGTTGTTGATGACCTTTTCAGTACCCTTCAGAGGTACTGTACAAAAATAGTTCTAAATATCATTTTGCAAATGGCCCTCATTTGGCCTTTGTCTTGTTTTTCTCATGGTTAGAATGGAAATACGGGTTTAGGAGAGGAAGGTCACAGAAGTAAAATGCCATTCTCATCATATCGTATCTGGGGTAATGGCTAACAATCTGACTAATCACCATTGATATTGATCTTGATTACTTGGATGAGGTACGGTTTGTCAGGCTTCTCTACTGGGAATTTACTATTTTCCCATTTACTATTTCCCCATTTCTAAAGTGTATTCTTTAGAAGGAAAACACTTCATACAGGCTGCATTATGGAATTGGAAGTTATTCCCCACATTCTTGAGGGTATAGTATCTATGTAAGTTAATTGGAATAATTCTGTATAGGTGATTTATCTATTTTACCTATTAATGTATCCGATCACTTATTTATATAATATGAGCAAAAGACAATCATTTTATTCTTTGGGCTATAATCAAATAGTACTTTATTTTACTGCTCACAGTTTCCCATCTTGAACGATTGGGAACTCTTTCAATTGACTTCTGTGTCCCTTGGACATACGCTCATCTGGGGGGTGTGTGTGTGTGTGTGTGTGTGTGTGTGTGTGTGTGTGTGTGTGTGTGTACTTCCCTACTTTTTTGACGCCATACCTTTCTTACTGTACTTCCCTACTTTTCTGACACCATACCTTTCTTACTTTTCTTACAACTCAATGTTTTGTGCTAATTTTATATATTTCCTGCCCTAGTACTAGATTCATCCATTTCTCCAAGGAGACCTGCTTGTGTGTTTTGGAGAATGGTATTAGAACCAAGATCTGGGCTCAAGGTATACTTGTTGCTACTGAGTGTCCTACCTTCCATGCTTCTCAGTTGACAGAGCAAGGAACTATACTTGTGTATATTAAGATGTATATACATACATATCTATAAATATTTCTAAATGTAACCATCTACATCTATAGTAAGCTGCATATGCATTCATACTGCAATCTTTCACACTAATCCATGACCACATGGACAATTTGTTTCCTCCCTTTGCCTACTCTTACAGCTCACTCCAACACTAAGAAATCTGGCTCCTATCATCTGCTTTTCATTTCCTTCTTTGTTCAGTTCTAGTATATACAAATAATGTTTTTAGAATCATCAATGATTATACCTTTGGGAAACAACTTTGTCAAGTAGGATACAGTCCTTGTGTATAGTTTATTTTGCCTTTAGACTTACAAACTATACTCTTTTGCAAAGTCAGCTGTGTTTTCCCTATTCCACCTTCATTTTAATATAGCTGGGCTCTTTTATAACACTGAGAATCCTAATTTTGGATTCTCTAATCTTCTAAATAATTTTGTAATAATTTGCATACATTATTTTCACATTGGGGGTTTTAAGGTTCTAGGCAAAGTGTCATATATTGACCATTATAACATAATACAAATAGTTTCATCACTCTAAAAATCTGCAGTGCTTTTTCTTATTAAAATCTCCCATGCATTCCAATCCCTAAATTCCTGGCAATCACTGATGTGTTTATCATCTCTATGGTTTTTGGTGGTTTTTTTTTTTTGTCCAGAATATTGTATCACTGGAATCATACAGTCTGCAGCCTTTTCAGACTTTTTTTTCACTTAACCATATGCATGAAAATGTATCCATATTTTTTTGTGGGTTGATAGATCATTCCTTTTTATTTCTGAGGAACATTTTATTTTGTGAATATACTATAGTTTATTCATTTACCTATTGAAAGACATATTGGTTGATACTAAATTAAATTTTGGCAGTCATGAGTAAAACTTCTATAAATATTTGCATGTAGATTTTGTATGGACGTAAGTTTTCGAATCAGTTAAGTAAATATCTAGGGACATGACTGCTGAATCACATGTTTAGACTACAATCAGATTGGTAAGAAATTTCCAAAAAGTCTTCCAAAGTGGTTGCACCCTCGGGATGGATGAGAATTCCTGTTGTCCCAGATTCTTACCAGTAATTGGTATTTTGAGGTTTTTTTGGATTTTAGTCATTCTAATAAGTGTGTAATGGTATTTCTTTGTTTTAACTTGCATCTGCTAATGACAAATGATGTTAAGCATCTTTTCATTTTCTTATTTTCAGTCTGTATATATTTTTTTCTGTTTAGATTTTTTTATTCATTTTGAAATTAGGTTGTTTTCTTACTGTTAAGTTTTGAAGGAGTCTATGTATAATTTCAATACAAGTCTTTTATGAGAAAAACGTTTCTGAGTTTTTGGGCTAATTTGGATTCTTTTTACAGTGAAACTGCAGAAGTTTTGCATTTTAATAAAGTCCAACTTATCAATTGTTTGTTTCATTGACAGTACAGTGTTTTTGGCTTTGTATGTAAAAACTCATCAAAACTAAGATTATTCAGATTTCTTCTGTTATCTTCTAGAAGTTTTATGGTTTTATATTTTGCAATTAGATCTATAACACATTTGAGTTATTTTTTGTGAAAGGAGTAAAGTATGTGTTTAGCTTCTTTTTGTTGTGTGTTGTTTCTTCTTTCTGAATTTTGGTATTGCCATCTAATGATTCTAGCACAATTTGGTGAAAATACTATACCTTCTCCATTGAAGTTCCTTTGTTTCTTGTTAAAAATCCATTGACTATATGTTTCAATCTATGAGGTCTCAATTCTAAATCCATAAAAAGATCCTTATGTCCATTTATTTGTTAATATGACATTGTCTTGATTACAGTAGTTTTATAATATGTCCTGAAATAGATTAATGTGAGTCTTCCAACTCTGTTGTTCTTTAGTGTCGTGTTGGTTATTCTAGGTCTTTCATATTTCCATATAAACTTTAGAATCAGTTTGTTTTTATCTATAAAATATCTTGCTGGAGATTTGATTGTGAATCCTTTTTTATTTTTCATTGTTTTGGAGAGAGAGTGAAAATGGGGGAGAGGGCCTGAAGAAGACAGAGAGAAAATCTTAAGCAGACTCCATACTCAGCATGGAGCCCAATGTGAAGCTCAATCCCATAACCCTGGGATCTGACCAGAGCCGACACCAACGGTGGGACTCTCAACCAACTGAGCCACCCAGGCGCTCAGGGATGCTCTGAATATACAGACCAAGTTGGGATAAACTAACATCAATATTGAATTCAAATCCATGCTTTATCTTTACATTTGTTTAGATATTCTCTGATTTATCAGTGTTTTGTAGTTTTCAGTAGATAGATAATAGATTTTGTGCATATGTTGTTAGACTTACACATAAGTTTTTTGGTGTGATTATATATATATAATATATATAAATTTAATTTCAAATTCCAATTGCTCTTTGCTGGTATATAGGAACACACCTGGCTTCTGTATATTACCCTGGTAACTGTGACTTTGCTAAAATTGCTATTAGTTACAGGAGTTTACTTTTAGATTATTGGGAATATTCTAGGTAGAAAAACATGCCATATATATACATATATAAAGAGATTTATTAATTAAGTTTATTATTATTTTCAAACTATATTTCTACTTCCAATAAAATATTGACAAGAATTTGTGAGAAAATATATCCTTGCATTATTCCTGATCTTAGAGGGAAAGTGTCCTATCTCTTCCTATTCAGTATTAAGTATAGGATATATATCGATTGTTTATAAAATTAAGGAAATTACTCTCTATTTTTAATTTATGATAATTTTATTATGGCCTTGTTCTAAATTTTGCAAATTGTTTGTCTGCATCAACTGATATAATTATATGATTTTTTTTATTTAGCCTATTTATTTGGTAGATTATACTGATAGATATATTAATGTTGAACAAACTTTTCACCCCTGAAATAAAAATCTCACTTACTCATCATGTATTATTGTTTTCGGGGCACTTGGGTGCCTCAACTGGGTAAGCGTCTGATTTCCGCTCGGGTCATGGGTTCGTGTGTTTGAGCCCCTCATCAGGCTCTGTAATGACAGCTCAAAGCCTAGAGTCTGCTTTGGATTCTGGGTTTCCTTCTCTCTTTGCCCCTTCCCTGCTCATGGTCTGTCTCTCTATGTCTCTCAAAAATAAATAAACATTAAAAAATATTTTTATACATTATGGATTTTATATACTAATATTTTATTGAGCATTTTTGCATCTATGATCATGAGAGGTTTTGGTCTATAATTTGGTCATTTTTGTAATGTCTTTGATTTTGCTATTAGGGTAATGCTGCAGTCATAGAATGACTTAGGAAGTATTCTTTCTCTTTGGATTTTCTAAAGGAGATGGTACAGAGCTGGTATAATTTCTTCTTTCCCCAGCTATATTAAGATATAATTGACATATGACTTTGTGGAAGTTTAAGGTGAACAATGTGATTATTTAATATGTGTCATGTGAATCATTATGAAATGATTACAAAAATAAGGTTTGTTGACACCTCCATCACTTTACACAATTACAATTTTTGTATTAAAAACATTTAAAATCTCATTTCTTAGCAACTTTCAAGTATATAATATAGTATTGTTATCTGTAGTTAGCATACTGTAGATTAAATATTCAAAAATTACTCATCTTATAATTGGACACTTATACCTTTTAACCAATATATCTCTATTTCCTTTATCGAATAGCCTCTGGCAATCATCATTACACTCTGCTTCTATGAGTGCAGGTCTTTTTGATAGCACATATAAATGAGATCATATGGTATTTGCCTTCCTGTGTCTGATTTATTTCACTTGGCATAATGGCCTCTAAGCCACCCATGTTGTTAGAAATTGAAGAATTTATGTTTCTTATAGCTGAATATTTTATTGTCTGCATCTACCATATTTTCTTCATCCATTCATCTATCAATGGACACTTATGTCATTTCCATGTCTTAACTGTTGTGAATATGATGCTATGAATATGAGAGTGCAGATATCTCTTTGAGACAGCAATTTTGGTTCTTTCATATATATATATATATATATATATATATATGAATGTATATATGTATGTATGTATATGCGTATATATATCCAAAAGTAGAAATGGTGTATCATATGATAGCTCTGTTTTTAATTTTTTGAGGAATCTCTATGCTGTTTTCCATAGTAACTGTACCAATTTGTATTTCTATCAACAGTGCACAAGGATTCCCTTTCTTTAAAATCATGCCAACACTGGTTATCTCTGGTCTTTTCGATAATAGCCACTGTAACAGATGTGAAGTGATATCTTATTGTGGTTTTACATGAATTTCCCTGTTGTTTAGAAATGTTGAGAATCTTTTCATGTACTTCTTGATAATGTGTATATCTTTTTTTTGGGAAAAAAGTGTCTTTCGCCCATTTTTACTCAGGTCCTTTGCCCATTTTTACTTAGGTTATTTGGGTTTTCAGTTATTGCATCCTTGTATGAGTACAAGGATTATTCAACATATTCAAATCAATAAATATGATAAACCAAGCTAATAAAATGAAAGATAAAAATCATAAAATCCTTTCAATAAATGCAGAAAAACCATTTGAAAAAATTCTACACCCTCTCATGATAAAAATCCTCAACAATTGGATAATGAGGGAATAATGAAGGCCATATATGACAAGTGCACAGCTAACATCATAGGCAGTAGTGGAAGGTTGAAAGCTTTTATACTAAAGAGCACAATCCCTAGTTGAGATTCTGGATTTGAATCAATTTTCAGTTCAAGAGGTGACCAGATCCCTAGGAGGAAAGACCCCATAACATATAAGTAAGTATGTATTATAACAATTCTCCCAGTCTTTCCCTAAAGGGACCTAGAATCATTAACTCGAGTGACTGACACTAAGGAAGGGGTCTAACTTAGAGAGCAACTGGACACAAGGTCTAAACTGGGAATTATATGTGCTTAGCCAGAAGATTATCATGCTCTGCCTATTTTCACATAGATAGAATGGGAGCTCAGAGATGCCAGGTAATAAGTGGAATTTAGTATAAAGTCTCATTTCCAGATTAGATCTACAAGGTTTGTGAACCTATCAGGTAGTCCTTTCCCTGGTGCCTGAGTCTATAATATGGATCAACATCCCAGCAATTAGTACAAATTTGGGGTGTGTACTAAGAGCTATCATAGTTCAGAAGTAGAAGCCTCTGCAATCCTCCTCCTCACTCCCCAACACTACCTTGGAAAATAGAGTACAGTAAGAACAATATATCCCAGGGGAAATGACTAGGATTAGTGCCACCTTTAAAAATCTAAAGGAAGCATATACGGAAGCCCTCTAAACCTCTTTTAAATTTTAGAGTCTGGTGTAAAAACCAGATGGAACCTGGAGAATGACTGTAAACTATAGCGAGCTTAACCAAGTATCAGTTCTAACTTTAGCTGCTCTGCCAGAGGTTGTATGATTGTTAGAGCAGTCTAGTAAGGTCTCTGATACATGGTATGCTGCCATTGATTTGGCATGAATTCTTTTCTATTCTGATCAGAGAAGATGATTGGAAATAGTTTGCATCCACATGGAAATGACAATATTTATTTATTTACACATTTTATCTATGGCTCTTCTAGCTTGCCCTCATAATCCAAAGATAGTTGGGCTTTCTGGACAACACACTGATCCATTATATTGATGGTATCATGTTCTTTGGAAGTATGAGCAAAAATTAGCTAGTATATCAGCAATCTTAATAAGGTATCCTCTAAATAAAAAATCAATAATTTGATACTTTATTGAATTTAAGAGTCCAATGATCAGGGATATGATGGGGTATCTGTCCCACAGTAAAACACAAATGGGTGCATTTAGTATTCTCTACCACAAATAAAGAAGCTCAATGCTTTGTAGGTCTTTTTGGGTTCTGGAAGCAACATATTCACCACCTGTAAGATAGTTCTGGCCCAAACACTATGTGATATGTCAGACTGCCAATGTCATACCCAGTAGAAAGCATATTCCAAGTAATAGTCACTGAATACTATGTGGAAAAAATGACTAACCTAATTGACATTAGCCAGCCTTCCTCATTGGTCATCCTGAAATTTGCACAATGGGTTCGTGAACATAATGAACACCTAGCTAACTATTGTTACTACTGAATGCCCCCACTTGCCAGCAGTGGAAACAGTGCCAACTCAATAAAATGGTAATAAATTTGAGGAGACCAAAAACAGACAAGTCAAATACATTGGTCTCCTTTCTTATCTATAAAGACATTCATTTTTTTCTTAGAGGCATAGACACCTATTCTGTGTATGAGATTGCTTTTCTTGCTTTTGGAACCTCAGTCTACATGACTGTTTAGGCCTTAAAGAATTGCCTGGTTCACAGGTGTGGAATTCCACAAAATGTAACATTTAAGACGGGGACTCACGTCACAGTGAAGAGTTACGAGAATGAAACCACAACCAGGCGACCAACTGGTCCTGTCAAGTGCTGTACTATCCAGGAGCTGCAGAACACAATAGCAGCCTGCAAAAGCACAGCAGAAGTTTCCCCTTGGAACCAGGCACATCACTGCAAGGATTGGGAGACATACTTCAGGTGATGTATGGCATTAAATCAGAGACCTCTACATCCCAATAAGATGATTACACAGTGCTGGGGTATCAAAGGGTGGAAGTAGGAGTGGCTCAATTTATCATCATTCCCAATAATCTATTGAGGTACTTGTCCTTGCAAATCTTGGCTCTGCAGAATTAGAGGTCCTAGCCCCCAGAAGGGTATACTCCTGTCAGGGCACAGCAAGAGCCCATTGAACTTCAAATAAAAAAAGGGTTTACCTTCTTGATGGGACTAATGACCCTGCTGAGTGGAATGATGTGAGGAAGAACTACATGATGAAATAAATCTGGAATTCAAGTGATCAACTTGAGTAACTTTTAGGATTTCCTTGACAGGTATTACAGTTATGCAACTGTCAATGAACATGAACAACAGCTTGGTCCAAGAAATTATGATTACTATGTGGCCAGATCCCTGAGGAATGATTACCACACATTCTGACCCAAGAAATCAAGATTTGGGTTCACCAGCAGGGATACTTCCATTACCTGCTAAAGTGATAGAAAAGATTAAGAGGAATGTAGAATAGGCAAAGGAGGATTTGGAGTATAATACCAGCTACAGCCATGAGACCAAATGCAGTGAAAGGACTGTAGTTCATTCCACTTATGTCTTTCTTTAAGATGCCCCTCCAAAAGAAAGGTCCATGAAAACCATCAAGGAGTTGTTTCCCAAAAACACACAAAACAGTGGATTTATGTGGAGCACAGAAAGGACTCTGATGACCATGGAGACATACCACTCAGGTTTTATTCAGGAGAACCTGCTACAGGAAACATCTTTATGAAAGTCTCTTGCTGCCTCCCTTTTGGCCCCACATAGTGCTTATAATGAGGCTACACTGCGCCCAGGCTGCCTTTAGCCAATTACCAGGGTGGTAGGAGGTATTAGAACTGGCTGATTCCTGCCCAACCTGGAACTCCTTCAGTGGGTAACCTTTGCTTGAACATTCCCGACTACCACAGCTAACTTTCTCAGAATGGCACTATTGACTCAAGACTTCTCACACTCAATCCTTCCTCCTTTTCTTTCATAAATGCCTTAAGTGTATCATGTTACGAAGGCAGTCCCTGCCTTCTTGGTCCTTCCAATATCCTGCCTAGGTGTTCCCCCAATATCTTATCTCTTATGTGTCTAGTATTGTCTTGGTGTCTGCTTCCTGAAGGGCCTCAAATGACACAGTTACAAAATGAATATTCTTTAAAAATACATAAAAATGTACAAAGTGAATGAAAATAAAAGTGGATGCTTTTAAGAGCTCAAGTACAGAGCAAACAAATAAAATAAATTAAAACTACCTTGAAGATTGCATATTGCTGGTATTATCTTCCCAGGACAGAGATTAGGCATTCTTAGAGAATATAAGGACAAGTGTTAGATCAGGCAAAACTGCTATCAAATCCCTTCTGATTCTTCCATTTACAAACTATGTAATTTCCTGGGTGGGCCTATAATTGCTTTGGTCAGGAGTGCATTGATGGAAGTGACACTGCCAGTTCTGAGCATCCTTTAAGGGTGTCAGCAGCTTACACCTTGGTCTACTAGAGGCCACCATGCAAGAAACATGAATACCTTAAGACTAATATTTGTGAGGAGTTTTTGTAAGGGAAAGAGAAGACAAGAAGCACTGAGATGCCAGATATGTAGCTGAAAAGGTCATTTTGAAAGTGCATCCTCCAACTCTGTCCCTGATGACATCTCATGGAATGGAATCTAACCACCCAACTGATCCTGTCCCAATTTCTTGTAAGATGAAATCCTGACAAAAACAGAATGTTTGTTTTGTCTTTTTTAAGTTTATTTATTTTGAGAGAAAGAGGAAGAGACAGAATCCCAAGCAGGCTCCACGCTGCCAGTGCAGAGCCTGACATGGGACTTGAACCCATGAGCTGCAAGATCATGATCAGAGTTGAGATCAAGAGTCAGACTCTTAACCAGGTGAGGCACCCAGGCACTCCTAAAACACTTGTTTTAAAATGCTAAAGTCTGTGGTAGTTAATTGTGTAGTAAGAGACAAGTGAAACATTTAATATTTTCTAATCAAAACTGAAAAATAAAGGGCGATTAGAGAATTGTGGAGTGAATTTTAAAAATTAATACTATTGAAGTACTGTTGATTCCTTAGACTTTATTTTTGACATCAAGGAAAATAGCATAAGTTTTCACAATACCTGATACCACATATGTCAGACAGACTAAAATGAGTTTAAACTTCAGCTTTGCCACATGCTGACTGACTGTACATTAAAAAAATCTCCAAGGCACAGCTTGCTTATTAGTAAAATGGAGATATTAATAACTTCTAAGGTTACTGTGAAAGTTTAATGGCAAAATGTGTACACTTGGGTGCATTTCCTACATACAGCTTATTAGATATCTCCATTAGCAACTACAGCTTACTTAATATTTTACCTCATCTATTTTAGAAATTCTTATTTGAGCTCAGAACCACTATTTGTACTTCATACTGTACCCAATCCGTATCATCCTGTATCTTTCCTGAGACATTAAACTGATAACTAATGTATTTTATTGATAGTATATATCAGATACATCATTGCCTAAGTCCAAATGGAGAAAAATATAATTTCTAATGATTACCCTTACAAGTCAACATTGGGGACCTGGGAGATAGTGATGATTTATAAAATTGAAGAAAACAATGGCTTCCTTTTGAAAAGATGCATTGTTGTTGTTGTTGTTGTTGTTGTTGTTGTTTTCTTTAAAGCCAGTTTTTAGTTGCTATACCAATGACCCATATCAAGAAGGAATTCACTGCTTTTCAGATTTTGGCACCATTCAAAAGTAAGATTCTATCAAATATTTTCCAAGAAATTTGTCATGACCACCTCCATCAAATAGAGTCCAGCATGACATAAATGTGTTTTTGGAATGGTAATTGGAGAAAATTTAATGGATAGATCACTTATAGGGTTTGAGATGGGGGTCAAGGGACTTACCAATACTGGTAAAGTACCCAGAGACTAGCAGCTAGAAGCCATTCCCTTGCCAAGAGCTCAAGGGGCAAGGATATTGAGAGAAGTGTTTCCATCCTCCACCTGCTCCCAGAAATAATTTTGGCCAAACCTAAATTGAAACCGAGAGCTCGTAGGGTCAGATGATGCAAGATAGTACATATCATCAACCTCCTGAGGCACAGAGCAGAGCAGAAAAGTGCAAATAATCTACTTCAAGGCCCAAGCAGAGAATAACCAGAGCATTGCCTGTTGATTTCAATAGCACGTGTTTGCTTGGCTGCTCTGAATGACACAGAGCTTGGCCTGATGTTGAACAGCTGTCAGACATGCATGCCCTATTTATATTCTACTGCCTTTTTCAAGTCAGCATTCACCAAAGACAGGGTGAAAAAAAGTCAAAATATGTAGATGTTAGAGACAACAATTCAAATAAAAGTTCACCACTTATCTGAAAAATGCAAATTAAACTTATAATGTGAGATCATATGCATGGATCAATCAATAAAATCATCAAGTTTTATATTAATATGAATTGGTGTGGGCATGGTCCCCAGGAAAGCTCCTAACACTGTCCGTGGGAATGTACATTTTTTTACATTAAAAACATTAAAAGAAATTTCATCCATCGCAGCAGTCCCTTTCAGTCTTACTGGAGTTGACAGAATTGAATGGCCTGTCTAAACCTAAAGGTCCTTCAGCTCTCCTGCCAGGGTGTGGCAGGCTTTGCTCTATCAGTAAACTGTGACTTGTAAGTTCTGAACTTAATTCTGAGAGAGACAAGTCCTTTCATCTACAGCTTGTTCCAAAGTCATTAGACCTCCCAGCACCAGAACCAATCACTCTTTGACCTACACTCTCATCTGAATCTTGAGAAAAAGTTGTAAGCACAAACAATCCCTCAGGCCCTGCCAAGAAGGTTACATGAATTACAGAAGCAACTGTAATTTCTGAGAAGAAATTTAGAAAGGAGAGAGTTATGTATGTGTATGTGTTTTTTTTACTTATTTTGAGAGAGAAACAAAGCACGAATCAGGGAGGGGCACACAGAGAGGGAGAGAGAGAGAATCTCAAGCAGGTTCAGTACTGCCACCACAGAGCACGAGCAAGGCTTGACACAGGGCGTGAATCCAAGAACCGTGAGGTCATGACATGAGCTGAAGATGTATGTTTAACCAAGTGAGCCACCCCGGTGCCACGGATAGGTATTGTTTTCAAGCATACAAACCAAATAAAACTAAGAAAAGCAAACACAGTGCTTGTTCCTAATATAACTTAAAGTTTCACAAATAAACCAAAATTTTCTCTTGGAGATGGAAGATCACTGACAAGACAAAGTTAAGAACAATTAGTTTGCAAACTGCCCTAATTTCCAGATATCTACTTATCTATGTGTGTGTGTGTGTGTATATATATATATATTTGATAAACAATTATTCTCATGTTATCGATAAATATATGGAAATCTGGGATGACAAATGAAATGTCAACATGTCAACTTTTATTTTTGTATTACAATTTAAAAATAAAAGTAAATCTCATTTGTACAAATTAACTCAGAAGAAAAATAGCTCCTAAAGAAAGTTCTTTCAAATAAAATCTTTAACTCTTTGAGCCTTTAGTATATATACTTTAATGTTTGTATTACTGACCTTTATCTTTGATATAATCAAATGACATTTTTATTCAATAATGTTACTGATTATTTTATAAACCTATGACCTGGAGGGGCGCCTGGGTGACTCAGTTGGTTAAGGGTCTGACTTCAGCTCAGGTCATGATCTCATGGCTCATGGGTTCGGGTGCTATGTCAGGCACTATGCTGACTGGAGCCTGAGCCTGTTTTAGATTCGGTGTCTCCCCCTCTCTCTCTCTGTCTCTCCCCTGCTCATGCTCTGTCTCTCAAAAATAAATAAAATCATTAAAAAAATAAAACCTATGACATGAACAGTTTATGAAAAAGTATAAATATTCTTTTCAAGAATCAAATATATAAAACTTAAAATATGAATGAGTAGCCAATGAGCAAATGACTTTAGTCTGTTAGATCGGTTTAAACCACAGTCTTAGATAAATGGCCTCTTTATGTAGCACCTAAAAATGATAATTTTCAGAGTATGTATTGCTCACATTAGGTTTTTGAAAACTATCATAATAGTGGTTTTCATTGACTCTATATGCTTTCAAGAAAATGAACACTGTATGTTTAATAGGACAATGGTATTCATATTGTGAGTGAAACAAGATCTATCTGAAGTGCTTACTAAAAAATGGGGATTCTTGCACTTCATGCCCAGAATTCTGATTCAGGGGAGAGTTAGAAATCTATATTCTATAGAATGAGTGAAAGAAAGGTCATTCTAGAAGAGGAGGCTTATGAGAGTAAGTTTATACAGAAGGTAATAGAGCAATATTTTCTATTTTCTTACAAATGTAAGCAAGATCTAAAAACATATACATAGCATAGATATGTATATACATAGCAGATATATGTACATATGTTTCTTATTTGGTATATTATATCCAGTTCCTATTTCCTTTATAATTTTCCATGGAAGTCATTCCGTGCTCTAATTCCTACTACAAAATTAAGATTAAAACAACATGGCATGCACAATGGAACACTTAGAACCTTCTAATTCTGCCCTGTTTCTACTTATATTGAACTGAAGAGAAGTAAATTGCCTTTCCATTCTGTGGTTTCAAGCCTCCAAAGAAGGCTTGGAACTAGATTGCTCATGAGGTGGTTTAAGAGAGAACACATGGAGTTTAATATTGAAATTTCATTATATGTACATTATGAGGCTCAATGGATATTACTCAATGATAGGATGAGTGAGTCATTGTGAGTTGTTTCTATTCTAAATCTTCACAAAGTCATACTTTTCTGCTATATCCATGGCATAAATCAGTGTTTCCAGCTAACTTTTTATATACAGATAACTAGTTTTCATCCCACTGCTCTAATTCAAACACTAAGGATAAAACCCGATGACACATTATTTTTAAAAATTATCCAAGTGGTTCTAATGTGAATATATAGGGAAGTATTGGTCTATAATATGATTCTGAGCAGTTCATATTTTATTTACAAATTATCAAGTGAACAATTAATAAGTCATACTATAAAGAGCTAGGCAAGAAATACAGAATTTAGGAATTCTTAGCATGGAAATATGACTGATAATCTTTTAGGCAATAATCTAAAGTTAGATACACTTCCTCTAAAATAAAATAAATCAAAATAAATGAGTAAAAACTCTATAAATAAATTTATTTAATTAATTAATTAATTAATTAATTAAAAGGAGTGCCTGGTTGGCTCAGTTGGTTGTGTGTCTTACTCCTGATTTTGGTTGAGGTCATGACCTGAGCGCTGTGGGATCTAGCCTTGCATTGGGCTCTGCACTGAGTGTGGAACCTGCTTGAGATTCTCTCTTTCTCTCCCTATGTCCCTCTCCCCAACTCACACACTCTTTCTCTCTCAAATGTAAATAAATAAATAAATAAATAAATAAATACACTTTCCTTGAAGTTGTTTACAATATTTGGCATACATGGTGACCAACAGTATTTATGATCTAGGGACATGAAGAACTTCAAGCATATTTACATCCATGGTAAAGGCCATGTATTCTAGGGTAATAATACCAAGGTATAGCAGAATACCTAAAACCACGCCCTTTAGCCAATTCTCTTTAAATCTTAATTTTCACACTCAGATTTTTATAATGTTTAGATAAAAAGTCTGAGTCGTAAATTCTGGCAAGAAACATGAGTATAGACACTCTGTACTTCCTAAATCAAGAGTGTATCCACAGATTTTATAAAATATCTGTAAAGAGAATATTATTTAAAAAACAAGACGCCTAATTAACACTCAGGTATAGGTATTTAACAATACTACTTCTGCCTACAGGTCTCCTTCAGGCAGATCCTAAAAGTTCTTATGACACAGTTCTGGGTCTGTTAACTCATATAGCAGAGCTTGCTTTTCAAAACAGGTGCTACCAATTGCCAAACAACCACTACAGATATCTCTAAAGTAAATACTCATAGCTAAGTAAATTTTATTAGATTTAAAGGGCATAAAAACATATTATCTCTGTTGTAAACCTAATGTGGCTTTAAAACACAAGTGAATTAAAATAATAGGCATAAAATGTAGCAATGGCCTTTGCAAATTGCAAAGATAGTAACTGAAATAGCTCTAGTTTACCAAATATGGTCAATAAGAGATTGCAAATGTTATCTGCAGGTATGCATATTAGTTGTAAAAGCATGAAATTTTAGTAACCATTAGGAAGATTCCTTGTCCCCTTGGAAGTAATTCTGAATTCCACTTGTAGTATTTACCTCTTATTTAGAAGCACAGCTAAGACAGAATATAATTTTACTAAAATCTCAATTATTTTTTAACATCACTACATGCACTTATTGACAAACAACCATGCAATATATAGGAAGAAATTCAATGCAATCTCATAAACATTTATTAGGACTAGAAAGTGCCAATTTATTTAATGTTCATGAGGAGGAGGAAGGCTTGTTTTTCTTTTTTGGTAAATAATTTCAATTTTTTTTAGATATGCCTGAATAAAAACAATCAAGCACATGCTTTTGGCCATTGCTAGATATTATGTATATGCATTACATAAACTCAATAAGAGAATGCTAAACATGAAACTGAGTAGCAAACAACTGTTATATAAATGCTTTGGATTTTTAATCTAGATTAATAAAAGCTATTTTATAAATAAATTAGAAATTAGGCTCTTTGGTACCATATCATTGCTATCAATCACAAGTTAATAAATATACATTATTCTGAATATTAATAAATATACATTATTCTGAATATTAATTCCCTATTATTATAAAATGGCAGGCCAGAACAATGGCCAGATTGTTCTCTTATAAAATTCCATTATGTGTCAGAAAATTGGTCTCAAAAGCAATGGAATTGTTTATGGAATAGAACAATTTCAGCAATGTTTTTTAAAAAGATTATAAGTATATACAGCAAATTTATTGAAACCATTGTGAAAACTCTCATATTTATACTTTATTTCTAAATAACATAACCAAAAATAAAACTAACTTTGAGGATATTTATATGTTTGCATATCAAATGAAAATGGATTAAAACTTAAGCATAAGACATAAAACTATAAACATTGGTCTTGGCAATGAATTTTTGGGTATAACACCAAAAGCATAGGCAAAACAAGTAAAAATAAATGGATTATATTGAACTAAAAAGCTTCTGCACAGTAAAGTAAATAACATAAAGAGACAATCTATTAAACAAAAGAAAATATTTGTAAAACATACATCTGATAAGGAGTTACTATCTAATATATAGACGGACCTTTTACAATTCAATCACAAAACACCAAATAACCCAATAAAAGTGAACAAACATTTCTCAAAAAAAGACATACAAATGGCTAGTAGGTTTATAAGCAAAGGCTCCACATCACTAATTATCAGGGAAATGCAAATCAAAAATAAGAAGACATCATCTTATATCTCTTAGAATGGCTATTATTTAAAAGAACACACACACACACACACACACACACACACACACACACAAGGTAAGTGTCAGCGGGAATGGAGAAAAAAAGGAAGCTGGTACACTATTGATGCAAATGTAAACTGGTACGGCCATCATAGCAAACTACCATATGACCCAGCAATCCCACTTCTGGGTATTTACCCAAAAGAATTGAAATCAGGATCTTGTGCTTCCATGTTCACTGCAGGATTACTCACAATAGCCAAGATATGGAAGCATCCTAAATATATAATGATGGATGAATGGATAAATAAAATGTGTATATATATATAAAATAAAACATTATTCAACCTTAAAAAAAAAGAAGGAAATAATGCCACTTACAAAAATATAGATAGACCTGCAGAACATATGTTAGGTGAAGTAAATCAGACAGAGAAAGAAAAATACTGTATGATTTCATTTATATGTTAACCTACATAGTAAACCCATGGAAGCAGAGAGTGGAATGTTGGTTGTCAGAGGCTGTTGAAGAAGGAGAAAATGGCGAAGGTGATAGTTAAAGAGTACAAAGTATCAGTTATGTAAGCTAAATAAGTTCTGGAGATCTACTATATCACCTAGTGTCTACAGCAAACAATATTGTACTATATATGTAACATTTTTTTGCTCTGAGTATCAATCTTAGGGGCCCCTGGGTGGCTGGGTTGGCTAAGTGACCAACTCTTGATTTTGGCTCAGGTCATGATCTCATGGCTTATAGAATTGAGCCCAAAGTAGGGCTCTGCACTGACAGTGTAGAGCCTGCTTGAGATTCTCTCTCTCCTTCTCCGTCTGCCTTTTTCTTTCTCTCTGTCTTGAAATAAATAATCCTTTAAAAAATAAACAGTATAGATCTTACATTAAGTTTTCTTAACACAGAAAAGAATAACAATGATTATAATAAAGGAGATGGAAGCAACTCTGGGGAAAATAATGGATATGTCTATGGGCTTGAAGATGGTGTTGTTTTCACAGGTGTATATTCCTAAACTCACTAAGTTGTATCATTAAATATGTGGAGCTTTTTACATATAAATTATAATTCAATAAAATTATTTTAAAAGCTTAAAGTTTGAAAAAGAAGATATTACAAGTAATATTGTGTAATTGTATGTAATATAGCTATTGTATAAATATAATAAACTCTTCAATTTAAAAGTAAATGGTTACATATTAAATATATGCAAGTTAAATACAGATACTATGAAATAACTGAAAAAAACACCACTTATAACAGAAAAAAACAATAAAATACCAAAATGATGGGTAAATATAAAGAAAACTAAAATTTGCACTACCTCTATGAAGAAAAATGACAACTTCAATATTGATATATGGGGCTAAATAATGTTCCTCCAAAATTCATATTTACCTAGAACCCCAGAATGTGACCTCATTTTGGAAAACAGTCTTTGAGGAATTTGGGACCCTAAATTCAACAGCTGATATCCCTATAATAAAGTTATATGAGGGTGTAAAGAGAAAAAGAAGTCCGTATGATGGCAGAGATAAAGATTGGAATGATGCAGCTACAAGTCAAGAAATGGCAAGGTCAACCTGGAGCCAATAGAAATTTGAAAGCAGCAAGGAAAGAGACTTTAGAGGACATATAGACTTACAGACACTTTAATTTTGGACTTCTAGCATCCAAATGTGTGAAAGAATTAAATTTCTGTCATTTTAAATCACCTAATTGGCAATTATTTATTATGGCAGCCCTACAAAACTAAAACTATTGAAAATATTAAAAAAAATTTTAATATCCAACAGCTCATCTTTCTTGAAATAGACATTAATATGTCAATGTTACATGACTAAATATACTTCTTAGGTCATATAAATCTTGATTATTAAATGTTTGGTAAAATATTACCTAAGTCAAGAACTAAAAACAATTACTATCAATGTATTCTTTTCATATGATGTCATTTATACCTGTCTTTGGATACACGGCATTAGCCATGGTTATAGAACAAGTGCTTACTGGATAACAGAGGGTGGCTCTAAGTTTCCCTGTCTCTTACAGTCTTTAAATCTAATCACAAAACATTTTGACTGATAGAATTATTTTTACTTTGTTAGCATTAGGGGAAAAAAGAGTGAGTAATAATTGCTCCTATGGGAGCAATCTCTATTTGAAGACTTTCTTAAGTATTCTTTCATTAAATTAATCAGTGCAATGTTGCCAACTCATTAGCAAAAATGGAAATTTGACTCTTATTCATTGACTGTCAAGGCCAAAACTAGAGCTTACTAGGCTGGGAGGGGAGCACATGCTAAGTTCTTAGTTGTGCTTATACTTACAACCTCAAGGTGTAAGCACAGTAGAATTCCCTAGACTTCTAGCAGTTTTTAACAAAAGACCTATGCACAATATTGGTCTAATGCAAATCAATGGGGGAAAATAAACCGTCGTGCTTATTTAAATACATTCCAAACACAACCAACATCCAACTTTAGAATTTATCCATGCATAATTCTTCCCTCAGCTCTGGGCATAGACAGAATCAAACACAGCTGTTTTTGATGACCAGAAGTATTGTGACTGAGCTTTGCTCTTGACCTGAATTACTGTTGAAAGGACGCAAATGAGTCAACAAATATTTGTATGGTGTCTCATGCTAAATAATTTGATCCTTTTTTATAAAGTGTGTTGTTCATTCTGCTCTCATTCCTTTTATCACCATTGCTGCCATTGTTATCATCATCATCATCACTGTCCTCAGTCTGCATCACTTGCTTGGTTTAATTGAGGTAGGCAATAAGGTTATAGCAGTGAATACTGAACTTACATTTGCTTGGGAAAAAAATGTACAGTTGCAATAAGTGTGATATATGATAGATAGTACATAGTATTACAGTGTGTTAAAACTGTAAATAACCTGTATTTGGAGGTTTGTCATTCAGTCAGGATAATTCCTATTTATACTTCTTATCTCAGGTTAAAGTCATATTAGAACTGTGACATACAGGAGACCCTGGTGCTTTACACAACTAAAGAAAGCTGAGTATAAATGCATCAAATAAAAGAAGACAATTCTGTGTAGCTCAAGAAACAGAGTTCAAGCCTGAAAGTTGTGATAACTGAAGTAGATGCATTATGGTGCTAGATCATGAATGGCTTTGTAAACTCTGTTCTTCAACACAGATTTCTTTTCAAAAGCTAAGTTGAGCTTCCTTACGCTTCTTAGACTCTCTATGGTCTTTTTTACCTTCAGGCTGTGCACATGATGGTTCTTCAGGCTATAATGAATCTATTCTCATTCTTTGCCTGCAGAACTCTAACCTAGGTCTCAGGCTGCGTATCACTTCCTCAGAAAAACTTCACTGTGATATGGAGAATCCAAAGATGATCCACAATGAACCCTACTCTATACAATATGTACTCCTTGAGTGTGGGTAAGAACTATGAATATGACGAGGTCCACTCAATGACTAAGTTACTAATTAGTTGACCTTGAGTTAATCCAAGGGGATACTATCTTGGGTGAGCTTGACTTATCCAGATGACCCCTTAAAAATGGATCAAGTGTCAGAATGTCCTCTGCTTCACCTGGAAGAAAGCAGTCATATTATGAACTTCCTTTGTAAGGAGTCATAAGCAATCTCAGTCCTACAGCCTTGAGAAACTAAATTCTGTCATCAATCTGGGTAAGCTTGTAAAACAGAAAAGAAAGAAAAGAGAAAAGCAAAGCAAAGAAAAAGAAAAAGAAAAGAAAAGACAAGACAAGACAAGACCAGACCAGACCAGACCAACAACAAGAACCGTTAGCTCTAAATGAGAATACAGAGCTGTATTCTTGGGCATCTTGATTTCACTCTTATAAGATCCTGAGCAGAGAACCCAATTAACCTGTGTCTGAATGCCTGCCCCATATAAACTGAAATCATAAATTTGTTACTTTAAGCTACTAAAATTTTGGTAATTCTTATGAAACAACAGGAAATGAATATGCTTTCCAAACCCATACACTAGGAGTTTCCCCTAAAAACTACTATAGCACTCAGTTCTTTCTATTTTGCTTGCACCTGTACTGGTACTGTACCTGGCACATGATATGCACCCAAAAATATTTATTAACCAAGTGAGACATGGGGAGCCACTGTAAATTTTAATCATTTGAATGACACAGTGAATACCCTGAAGTTTAATTATAATTACAAGGAATTTTGTACATGACATGTCCCCAATATATTTGTTAGTTTCATCTTTCAACATTAGTAGACTCTCTAGCCAGCACCACACCTTTAGACATTTCATTGACATCTGTGTTTCTCTCTAGGTGCTATTTCTCTGATGATGCACTGTTTTCTCTCTGTCCTGCTCAGAGTTGCCTATTTTCCCCATTTTTTTGTGTGTGTTTACCTGAAGAACATTCACTCCTATATCCTGACCACCCTTCAGTGACTCAAAATACCATATGATCAGTAAAACCTAAATCCTTAGCTCTGTTTTCCATGAAAGTCACCTTTAGTATGCACAGGAGAGATATATTCTCTTAGTGTTCCCCAAGTTAGAAATCATTATACTGATACGTAGCTCTGGATTTTGGCAGAATGAAATATCATCTACTTGGTGCTTTCAGGCTTAGAATTGTCCACTCAATAACCAAAAGCATCAATCTTGGAAGCTATTCAGTAACTAGTGGCCAAAAAAAAAAAAAAGTAAAAGTAAATACTTTCAGTTTGAATTCATCATGTATTCATTGGATTAGATCTAGAGAAGATCCCTGATTCTGATACACTACATGATTTTATAGACTGCACACATAACTCTGTTGCTTTCATACGAATGTGTTAATGTTTTTCTTTTTGTTTGTTTGTTTTTTCATAGGCTCCACACCCAGCACAGGGATCCAACTCGTGACCTCAAAATTGAGAGTCACATGCTATAGCAACTAAGCCAGACAAGTGCCCCCTATTGTTTTTAAGATAAACAATGTATATTTAAACTGCATGCTTGTATATTATCATGAATAAATTTCAAAAGTTGGTTCTCCCCCCAGAAGTGTCTTTTTAAACTTTCTTCTCCCTGAAATGTTTTATGTACAGTGGAAAATATAATTTGCACAATTTTGCTGCACCTTATTCCACTTTATTCTCTTCTTCACTAATCATTTCCCATTTTCCTTCTTTTGTGATGTCCCAAATATGGCCACAAAAATCATTACATAGCCAGTAACCCCTTAGGTGAGGCTATTACTGGCCTATAATTTCCTAAGAAGTGGTGGGTCATGAGGCCCTTTCAAGCAAGCTGCTTGAAAATGCACACAAATGAGCATATGTTATTAGTGAATAGAGTCCTCAGAGAGCCATTGTGGTGGCTAAACTTATATTATGGCTCACTCTCTGTAATTTAATTCCAAAGTAGTTATTGGAACTAGGAATCTAAAAATGAAAAATCTTTCTTCTTTCAAATCTGTGTGTGTGTGTGTGTGTGTGTGTGTGTGTGTGTGTGTTTCATCAATATAGATGCAAATACAGAAGCTACAAGATCTTAGGAACAAACATGGAGCTTGTGAATCTATGGGGATTGGGATTTCTGGTATTTGTTCTCTCCAAAAAGGGGGAAGTGTGGGTCAGAAGAAATTGACACAATGTGTTGACTCTGGAGAAAGAATGCCCAGCATTGTAGGGGTCACATTTGACAGGGCACAGATGAGTATGCAAATAATAAAAAAGGTGAGAATCATGCACAGTGTAATTCTTACATTAAAGAAGCATACTTAAACAAGAAAGAATAATCACATATTATTATATATCTTATGATAATAAATTATTTAAAGATCTTTCTTCCTGGGGCTCCTGGGGTGGCTCAATTGGTTTGGGGCATCTGAATCTTGATTTTGGCTCAGGTCATGATCTCATGGTCATGAAGTTGAGCCCTGCCTCAGGCTCTGTATTGAGCATAAAGTCTGCTTAAGATTCTCTTTCTCTTTCCCTAGGCTCCTCTCTCCAACTTGCACACATTCTCTCTAAAATAAAATTAAAAAAAATCTTTGTTCCTGATAATATCATCTTTGTCAATGGATAATAATATATTAGCATAAATTTGAGTTACTCAGTATAAATTCTTATAGAACACTTATATATGTAAATATAAAAACAATACAAAAGATAATTGATAAATAATGATCAGTAGCATATGAAATATCACAAATATCTCTACTCAAATCTTTTAAATTTTTTTCTATCTAAAATATTGGATAGTTAAAATTTTAAATGATGTAGGAATAAATAAAATTTTAAATACAAATAAGATTAATTAAAGGAATGATTCTAGACATTCAGAAAGAAAGAGCTAATTTCTCCAGGGTTGAAAACATTTTCTCATTCACAGCAATTACAGCCAAAGCTAATAAAAACAATTTTGATTTTCACTAAAGATCAGCTAGCTAATTTATACGCACAGCAGAACTCTCCATCTGCATTTTGCATCAGCTATGAGAAGCTAGAATCAAAATGTGCGAAGTAAATGCCACAGAGGTCATCATGTGCTACATGACCACTGGGGACCCAGTGGACAAGGCAAATGTCGTGTTCTTTTTTAAGTATATGCTACTAATTGTCATGCAGTTAAAACTTAGTAATGTTTTACTTTGAAAGTCAATTACATCCTTGAGTTTCTGTTAAGGAATAGGCAAACTGGCTAGAGTTCCTAAAGTCCATTGTGTCTAGAGAACGGTGGCTGAAGTCTGGTAACCACATTTTTGTTTTCTGTTCTACTTTTATCAGTTGATACAAAGCTGAAATAACCTTAAAGTTGATGGGTTTCAATAAGCTCAATAGGTGATTCAGAGCAAAAAAGTAAAAGAAAGTTCCAGGTATTCAACGACACAGTATAAAGAAAAATAATTTTTGAGAAACTTTACTTGCCTCAAAACCAAACTTATCTTATGGCCCATGTAGATGATATTTTCAATTTCAATTATTAAAACAAGAAGCTAATGTGGAAGGAAAATATATTGTTGTCAATTGTTTCAGAATATTTTGGGACATATAAAATACAACTTTCTCCTTTCTAATTTATAGCTCTAGTATTTCAAGGAAAGTTATCTTTAAAAAACTGGAAGGAAATTATGAGTATTTATGAAACTGGAAGAAAATCATAAGTGTTTATGAACAGGAAAACCTTATTAAAAGCTGATTATGGGCAAATAATATGTCTATGCATTGATAATACAAGATAGACAGGACAAAGTGCAACTCTCAAAGAAGCTCGAGTGTGGTGTAACAAATGATTATTTAATTTTTTAATATGATGTGGCAGCATAATAAAGATCGGCATGGAATGCTGACAAGTATAAGGTAGTATTTCCTTTAAACAATGTGCACAAATAAATAAAGAGTAAAATAATTCAGGCTATGGGAGCTCACTTGTGGGAGATAGTCCAAACAAAGCAAGAATCATGACATCCAAGTGAGATGCCATGCGATGTATAAAACACTGTAAGTTATTTATATGGAATATAAATTGGGCATATAAACTGGAAGCCACAGATGGATAAGTGGACCAGGGTCAAATTATGAAAGACTTTGTAAACCATGCTAATGAGTTTGCTAATGTTCCTGTGACAAAGAATTTATTAGTGATATTTTTACATTTTGGTATATGTGTGTGTATGTGTGTGTGTTTACATATATATATGTGTGTGTGTGTGTATATATATGTACATATATACATGTAGGATCACATTCATGACAGATATGAGGGAACCAAGGTTTATAACTGTTAAGAGACTACTGTTGATGCTAAAGATTGTAAATATCTAAATCAATGATAGAAAAGAGAAGATACGGTCAACATCTATTTAGGAAATAAAATAAGTCACCAATCAAAGCATTAGCAAGGGATTGGACCCATGATGAACAGCAAGAGGCTACCAAAATGTAATGGAAATGTGACTAATGACATATAAGAGATCTAACAATAAAACTGGACAATTGAGAAACAAGTAGTTTATGGGAAATTGTAAAAAACCAATCACATGTAGACTTCAAGAGTCTTTGCAATAATAAATGTGCTCTTAAGTGAGAGAATAATATTTTAATTTTTTTATTCTTGAGAGACAGAGAGAGACAGTGTGAGCAGGGGAGGGTCAGAGAGAGAGGGAGATACAGAATCTGAAGCAGGCTCCAGGCTCTGAACTAGCTGTCAGCACAGAGCCTGATGCGGGGCTCGAACCCACAAACTGTGAGATCATGACCTGAGCCGAAGCCAGACGCTTAATCGACGGAGCCAGCCAGGCGCCCCAAATATTTTAAAACTGAAATTTAAACATGGTATAAAAAAATCCTCTTACATATCAGATCATGATATCTAATAAATGTAAGTTTGTCCTATCTACCTCCATGAATACTGCACAGTCTTCTGTTAAAGATATTAACACACTGAGAAGCACCTGGGTGACTCATTGGTTAAGTGTCTGGCTCTTGCTTCAGCTCAGGTTATGATCTCACAGTTCATGGGTTCAAGCCCCTCATCAGGCTCTGTGCTGGCAGTCTGGAGCCTGTTTGAAATTCTCTCTCTCCATCTCTCTCCTATTTATACATGCTCTCTCTCACTCTCAAAATAAATAAATTTTAAAAATTATTTAGTAGAAGATATTAACACAATGAAAGCCTAGGAAAATAATATTAATTTATATTATTTTGATGACTAATATTAATGTATTAGTTTAGCTATACCCATTACTGTAAGTATTACTCATTAAGTAAGTATTAGTTTGGCTATACTCATTACTATAAGTATTCAGATGGCTGAAATGAGCAGAGGACAAGCGTATCACAACATAGTCAAGCATAATCAAGTCTGAAAAAATGTGCTTGACTTCATTCCAAGTTGTAGTCCTAGAAAAAATTTAATATTCATTTATTACTCAATGTAATAAAGTCTATAATGCCCCATAGCCAACATTTTAATGATGAAAGAGTGAATGCTTTCCTCTGACACTGGGAATAAAACCAGATTATCTAGCATTACTATCTCTATTCAGGATCATGCTGGAGAACAATGCAATAAGGCAAGAAAAATACAAAAGACATATAGAATGGAGAAAAAGAAATGAAACAGCAGATAATATGATTCTTTCCATAGAAAATCTCAATGAGTAAATCATATTTGATAAATGAATTTAACAAATTTTCAGGATATAAGGTCTCCGTTTCTCTATATATATATTAACATGTTTATATGATAAAAAATAGTTGGCACTTTAAGGAAAAGTTCTATTTACAGAGTAAAATCACTAAATACTTAAGATTTTTTATAAGATATGTGTAACATCTATAAACTAACACTACATAATATCTGATGAAAGTAAAATAAATAAAATTTTAATAGCCATATCTATAAATATACATCTTTCTTGGATTGCAATATACATTAAAATACCAATTCTTCCCCAAACTGATCTATAAATTTAATGCAACTATCAAAATAACAGAATTTTTATTGTAAAAATCTACAAACTTTGTTTATAATTTGTATGGAAATGCCAAGAAACTAGAATAACCAAAACTGCTTTGATGAAAAACGTGCAGATGAACTTACACTACTTGATTTCATGACACCATAAAGCTGTAGTTGTCATGAGAGGGTGTTCTCAGTGAAAAGATAGATACATGGAGCACAGTATTATAAGAAAAGGAATAGGAAATAATAAATGGAACAGAAGTCAACCCACACATATCTGGTCAGTTGATGTTCAATGAAGATGTGAGGAAAATTTAAAAGAGAATAATCTTTTTGGCAAATGGTACTGGAAAAACTGGATATGCATATACAAAAAACTTCAAATCATATTTCATATAACCTATACAAAAATACACTCATCATGGATTATAGATCTAAAAGTAAAATACAGTATAATTATAAGAAACCAGAAGAGAGTATTTTGCCACCTTAAGTCCACCTGAGATTTCTTAAGATATCAAGAGAATGACTTATTAAAGGAGGGGGAAAAAGGATAAATCGGCTTTCAAGAAAATTAAAAACAACTTCATTTTAAAAGACACTGTCAGAAAAAGAAAATAAACAGGAAAAAATATTTGCAAATTATGTACCTGTTATATTCTAAAAATAAATAAATAAATAAAAAATAAATAAAAAATAAGCAAAAAAACAAATCGTGCTGGGAAAACTGGACAGCAATATGCAAAAGAATGAAAGTGGACCACTTTATTACACCATATACAAAAATAAATTCAAAATGGATGAAAGACCTAAATGTGAGACAGAAAACCATCAAAACCCTAGAGAGGAACAATGGTGTAACCTCTTCAACATCAGCCATAACAACTTCTTACTAGATAGATCTCCAGAGGCAAGGGAGACAAAAGTAAAACTATTGGGGCCTCATCAAGATAAAAAGCTTCTGCACAATGAAGGAAACAATCAACAAAACTAAAAGGTAACCAACAGAATGGAAGAAGATATTTGCAAATGACACTTCAGATAAAGGGTCAGTATGTAAAATACATTCAAAATATAAAAATCATTCACAAAATTCAACTAAAAGAACATAACCAAAAATGTGGCAAAAACTTTAACATACTCTTTACAAAAGAAGTAACAGAGATGGCAGATAAGCACGTGGGAAGATGTTTTACATCATTACTTATTAGGGAAATACAAAATAAAAAAAAACCCACAGTCCACTAAACATCTATAAGAATGATTCAGAAAAGAAATTAAAAGAAAAGGCCTGGTATATCTGTACCCAAAATCTATAAAGAATTTATAAAACTCAATACCACCTCCCCCCAAAAAACATAATAATCCAGTTAAAAATGGGCAGATGATATGAATGGACATTTTTTTTTCCAAAGAGGACATCCAGATGGCTAATAGACATATTTCACTCATCAGGGAAATAAATCAAAACTGTAATGAAATACCACCTCACACCTGTCAAAATGGCTAAAATTAACAACACAGGAAACAACAGATGTTGGTGAGGATGCAGAGAAAAAGGAATTCTCTTACACTCTTGGTGGGAATGCAAACTGGTACAGCCCATTCTGGAAAACCGTATGGTGTTTTCTCAAAAAGTTAAAAATAAAAATATCCTACAACTCACCAATTGTACTATTAGGAATTCACCCAAAGGACACAAAACTACTGATTTGAGGGGAATATGTACCCTGATGTGTATAGGATTATCAACAATAGCCAAATTATGGCAAGAGCCCACATATGTATCAACCTACAAACGGGTGTAAAAAAAAAAAAAAGTGGCATGTGTGTGCACGCGCGCACACACACACACACAATGGAATATTACTCAGCCATTAAAAAGAATGAAATCTTGGGTACCTGGGTGGCTCAGTCAGTAAAGTATAGGACTCTTGATTTCAGCTCAGGACATGACTGCATGGTTATGAGACTGAGCCCTGCATGGTGCTCCATGCCGGGCGTGGAGCCTGCTTAAAATTCTCTCTCTCTCTCTCTCTCTCTCTCCCTCCCTCCCTCCCTCTCTCCCTCTGCCCCTTCCCTACTCTAGCACTCTCTCTTAAAAAGAAAAAGGAAAGAAAGAAAAGAAAAAAATCTTGCCATTTGCAACAACACAGGTGGAGCTACAGCCTAACATGCTAAGTGAAATAAGTCAATCAGAGAAAAACAAATGCCATATGATTTCACTCATATGTGGAATTTAAGAAACAAAACAGATGAATATAAGAGGAGAAAAAAAGAGGCAAAACATAAGATACTATTAACTACAGAGAACAAACAAGATTGCTGCTGGGGAGAGGGGTAGGGGGATGGGCTAGATGAGTGATGGGAAAAGGGACACAGGGGAATTAAGGAAGGAATTGCTAAATAACTTGATGGTTAGTGGTGGTTACAAAACTTTAAGCATTTGTTATAGCTCATAGAACTATGAGCTAAAATTATATTTTAATAAAAGAATAGGAAAAACCTAAATTTCAGGGTCAAAAAAACCTTTATAATGAAAAGAAATAAAATATAAATTTAAGTAAATCCTTAAAAACCAAAAGAAAAGAAAAAGCCTGACAATATCAAGTTCTAGGGAAGATATGGAACAACTCTACATCTCATATATTTCTACTAGAAATGCAAAATAATGCAGCAAAAGATTAACATACACTTACCATAGAACCCAGCAATCAGAATCCTATTCATTTGAAATGAAATTAAAATGAAAAGCTATGTTCACATAAATTCATATGTAACTTCCTATAACAGCTTTGTTCATAATTGCCCAAGCCAGGAAATAATAAGCATGGTTCTCAACTAGGAAATATATAAAGAAACTCAGGTACATCCATATACTACTACTCATCAAAAAAATGAAATGGCCTATTGATAGATATATTTTAAATGCATTATACTATAAGAAAAAAATGGCTCAAAAATGCATTATTCCATTTTTATGACATATTTTTAAAGGAAAAAACTATAGAGATAAAAAGAAAACAAAAACAGATCAGTAGTTGTCAGGACTGGAGATGTTGACTGAAAAGGGACACTAAACAAATTATACTTTTTTTGCAATGAAATTATATTTTAATAAAAGAATAGGAGAAACCTAAATTTCAGAGTGAAAAAAAACCCTGATAATATAAAGAAAAGAAATAAAATATACTCATCAATAAAACTGCTGGAATTGAGCTCAAATCTAGTTTAAGGAAAATTAAAAGAAAATCCTAATTCAAGAGGAGAAAGCTCAGAGCTGAGACCTTTCAGTGTGAGTTTGAAGGGAATAATGGGGGTCATAGGAGACCAGTTAGCAGGTGGAATGTGGGGAGTAACCCAGGCTCTACACCATTGCCAGGCATTATGTGTGAAGCTATTCCACCTCCAAGAAAAGGTGTCCATTTCCTAATTTGCCAATCCAGAGGAGGCAATATTTTTTCTAATTTACCATTTGGTAGAGGGAAGGAGAGCATTCAGGAGTTTGTAGATCTCTTTGTGATTTCAACCAGAGTATATTACAGAGGCTAAAGATGAAATATTTTACTGACCCCTATCGAACTATAATTGCAGCCACGATCCAGACCTCTGATATTTCTCGACCACAGGTAACTCAAAGACAGTTATTTCAATCTAGAATAATGTGAGCTAGCCACATTTGGAATACTTGGTACCTTTATATATTATTTCTTTCACATTTCAAATCGCCATTAGTAATTAACTATAAAATATTAAATGGCCATTAATTTAAACCTGTGTTGGTAGCATCAATATAGGTTATTAATTAATTTTTTAAAGTTTATTTATTTATTTATTTATTTATTTCGAAAGCAAGAGAGACGGGCAGAGAGAGAGAGCAAATCCCAAGCAGGCTCTGTGCTGTCAGCACAGATCCCTTTGTAGGGCTTGGACCAAAGAACTGTGACACGATGACCTGAGCCTAGATCAAGAGTCAGATGCTCAACTGACTGAGCCACCCAGGCTCCCCTGGTTAATTTAATTAGTACCTATATGGTAAGCATGATAGCATGTGGGTGCAATAAAAATATACGATATGATCTTCATGCACTGTTAACATTGGAAGAAAACTTATTCTAAGCCATTATTTGGTAATGAGGCAATGTGATTCCAAGTAAGCTCAGAGAGGTATAGTGAATTTTCTAAGGGGAAACAGCCAATAAGTGATCAAATGGAGACTAAAACAAAGTTTTCTACATGTTAAAAAAGGATTTTTTCAGTATTTATATTCAAGTTATCTCCATTTTTCTTTTTAAAATATTCACTTTTTGTCAGTAAGACAATATATTTGATTATGTCAATTTATTAGTAATTAATAAAGAAAAATACTACTCAATTTAAAATCAACAATCCACTGTGACCATTATTAATATTTTGGCATGTTCCTTTCTGCACATGTATAATTTTGTATGACAACATGTAAACTTGTATTCTGCTTACTTTTGTACTTACTTAACATGAACTCATAAAATGTCAGAAGGATTTTATGGGGTTCTGCCTAATTGTTATTCCAAAGGTGTGTAAGTTCCTTTCCCTTTGTTGTAAATTTAGGATATTTAGTGCTTCAGTTGAAACTGTCACCACGTTACCTTTAAAATCCAACAACACCTGATATGCTGCAGTGCTGCCTTTTGCAAAGCAAAAACAGTTGCCTAGAAAAGCCCAAACACAGAAGTCAGGGAAGATAATCTAAGGTCTAAATAATAAACACAATAAATCCTAGAATACACTTCACAGTAATTGAAGGATGGTTCAGGAAAGTTTCTGACTCAAGAATGACATTCTGATGTTGATGCTGACTAATAACTGATGTCTAGCTCAATAATTCTGTATTTGTTATTTTTGCATTCTATAAAACTCGAATTCAAATTTTAGCAATAAACATCCTCTTTGCATTATGGTTTCCTTCTCACGCCAGTATACCTCCCTGCTCAACCATTAACCCAGTAACATTTTCTCACAGATATTCATATCCTTTCAGGGCTGAAAAAGGAAATTGTATGTTCCCTAGTTCATCTCGCAGGCCAATAATGATTTGACCTACTTGAAGTTACATATCTAGTTAGGGCAGGGCCAGTTCTGGCTATACTTCTGGAGTTCTTTTCCCCACACTAAGCTATGTAGTAGTAGTAGCAGCGGTGGTTATGGTTACAGTAACAGTAGTGGTGGCAGAAAGTGGCAGATGTAGAAGTGGTAGTAGTGGTACAAGCAGTGCTGATGGTGGTAGTGGGAGGAGTAGCAGCAGCAGCAACAGTGTGGCGGTCGCAGGGGTAGAAGCAGCAAAAGTGGACGTAGCTTCAGCAGCCGTTGTGGTGGTTGTGACGATAGTAGTAAAGCAGTTAATGTTCGTTGATCTCTTTAATGTTATGTGCACAATCTTAAGACCTTAATATATTTTACCTCATTTCTGTCTTTAAATAACACCTAACAGGTAAGAATCCATTCTTAACTTCAGATGACAAGATTGAGAATCATAGGCCATATAGCTAATAAGTAGTGAATGTGGGACTCTAAGTCTATTTCAGAACTTTTGAAAAATTTTCCATGATATTAGTAATAAAACATTTCATAATAGTGGGACAGTAAGATATTAAATATTTATAAATACTGTTTAATGTTAAATAACAGTTGTTATTTAAAAAAAGTAGTCACCCATACAATAATGATTTTTCATAAAAGAGTGCCTTCAATTTGCCTGAGTATTATATTACATATATTGTGACATGCAACAATGGATATGTGGAAATGATCAATTTTACAGGTAATGTTGACAGCTGATGAAAGAAATGTTTTACTTTATAAAATTCAGATTTCATAAATGTTAAAATTAGATTTCCTACTTTCCAATAATAAACAAGTAGAATTTAAAATTAAAAAAAATTACCATTTACATTAGCTCCCTCCCAAAATAAAAAAGATAAATCCAACAAAATATACAAGATCTACATGAGAACACTACAAAACTCAAATGAAGTATATAAAAAAAGAACTAAATCAGTGGAAAGGTATGCCCATTTATAGATAGAAACACTCAATACTGTCAGGATATTAGTTCTTTCCAAACAGATCTATAAAGTCAACACAATTTCCATTAAAATCACAGTAAGATATTTTGGGAATATCAATAAGCTGATTCTATAGTTTAAATTGAGTGGAAAAGAAAAGAGAAGAAAAGAGAAGAATAAAACAGCCATCTTAGTATTGGAGAAGAATAAAATCTGAAGATTGACACTACCACACTTCAAGATTTACCTTGAATGAGACAGTGTGCTATTGGCACAATAATACACGAATAAACCAATGGAAATGTATTTTAATATTTTACACAAATATAATCAACCTATCATTGATCAAAGATCAAAGGCAATACAATGGAGCAAAGATTAACTTTTCAACAAATGGTCTTGAAAAACTGGACATTCACATGCAAAAATAAAGTTTATATAGATACTTTTCACCCCTCACAAAAATTAACTCAAAATGGATCATAGACTTAAATGTAAAACACAAAACTGTAAAATTCCTACAAGATTATGTAGGAGAAAACTCAGATGGCCTTGGGTATGGTGATTCCTTTTTAGATACAATTAGATATAACACCAAAGACACAACCCATGAAAGAAAGAAGAAGTTGCTAAACTGGTCTCCACTAAAATGAAAACCTCCAGTTCTGCAGAAGACAATGTCAAAGAGCATGACAAGACCAGCCACAGGCTGGGAGAAAATGTTCACAAAATGACATAAAAAAAAAAAAAAACTTGTTATCCAAAATATGCAAAGAACTCTTAAAATTCAGCAATAAGAAAGCAAACTACCCAGTTATAAAATGGACAAAGATCTGGAAAAAAATATCTTAAATAAGAGCATATACAGATGGTAAATAGACAAATGAAAAGATGCTCTACATCGTATGTCATCAGGGAATGACAAATTAAGCAGTAATAAGATGCCACTATACATTGAATAGAATAGCCTAAAATCAAAACACTCAAAACACAGTGGCATATACATACAATTATATATACATTTGTCAACTTATACACATAGAACGTACAGCACTAAGAATGGGCTCTCATGTAAATTACGGATTCTGAGTAATAATGACATGTCAGTGTAGGCTGATTATAAAAAACGTGCCATTGTGGTGATGTGGGAGATTGATAGTGAGGGAGACTGCATCATAGGAACAAGGGGCATATAGAAATTCTGTACTTTCCACTCAGTTTTGCTGCACGTAAAATTCTTCTAAAACTAATATATATTAATTTTAAAAAATGAGATCAGAAGGTACATTTTATAGGATCATTCCCCTAGAAAAGCTAGTCCCCTTTAAAGTTTACAGAAAAATATTATAACTGTAGCAGTCCACCAGTGACCACAATACACGTGCATGTTACTGAATCGCTGCCAAGAATTTTTGTTCTTCCAGAAATACAGGAGAAGTAGCTATGTAATTGCTCAATAGCAAGCGCCAAGCCTTGCACACTAAATACCTGAGTGGCTCCTTTCCTAAAGCTTAACTATCAGTATCTGATTTCACATAAAATAGTAACCTAAAAATAGCACATACATTTTTACCTCTCATCCTGCAGTCTTTTCTGTTCCTTCAAATATTAGTTCTTGCCAGGCTTTTCAGAACTTTCTGTGACACTCAGAAGAGGCTCTTAATTCTTGGCTAATTTTGCCTGTATGTCTCACAGGTGCTATAGCCTCATTTATCTTCTTTCTCTCTGGAGTTGTACAACCAAGAGCTGTCACGGCCACCAATAAATCTAGCCATAATTGTGTTAAGAGCTGGAACTCAGCTTCAACTTCCCACAAAGTCCATTTTATTTTCACTGTCCCTTGGGGGTCAGATGGAAAGGAATGTGGTCAGAGATTCACCAAACCAGAAGCAAGTCAATTTTCTCTCCAAAGCCATAAATGTGAAATGCAGTTTCTAAACCCCTTAAGACTCTGATTCAAAATTAGAGATTAATAAGGACTGACACTGAAATGTTGCAAAGGATCTGTAATTATACCTGAATAAAGGAACAGGAGGGAAAAGGGAGGGGGGGCAATTGATATGATGCCTGTCAGATTTTCGAAAAATTACAAAGAAATGTTTCCCATTTCATTTTCCAAAGCGAGTAAAAGTGCTCTGCTAGAAAGAAATCGAATGATAGTATAGTGCAGTTTTCCAATCTATGATTCGTATTGTGACACCTACACATATTCCACTCTGATCATGGTTTTATATTTTTGATTGGAATGAGCTGTTATTAAATGTGAAGGGGCCAAAATGCATGAATAATAGCTATTAGTTATCACAATTTCTTAAATGAATAAAGGCAGCTGGGACCTCGGTTTGTCCGTGACACTTCTCAGATGAAGCCGCAGATGAGCACCCACATGAAAAGTGTCAGTTGTCTTACAGTGCTTTACGTAAGTCTCAAACTTGCCTTATAGTCACAGTGTAATTTTTTATAAGAACTGTCCAGATTCAAGAGTCTTATCAGAGTCACATGTACAAGCATGTGTGCAAAACTCAAGGGATCTTCCTCTGCCACTCTTCTCTAGTGAACACCCCATTTAGGAAAACTTTGGTGCTCATTATGAAAGTGCAAGAAAGTTGGACAGAGGAACAAACAAACAAAAACACTATACAACTGCCCCATATTTTTGACCTTATAAGAAAGTAGTAATGAGTAGATGCTGGCGGCATCAAATGATCAAAGATGGCCGCTAAAACATTTCAGGAACCAAAAGTGTTCTACTCCCTCATCTTAGCCCTGGTATCTTTGTCTTTACAGCAATGTTCTGCAGTTACTTCACAGCATCTTTGTTATTGCTGTTTCCCTTGAGTGACTAGTCCTGCCTATAAGTAGAAACGGGCATTCTGACTCCAACTTTTATTGTAATCCATCTCCTTACATTGCAATGCATGGAAAACAGTTGCAGGTACAGAATAATTTTACATCTTAGTTCTATACGAATTGTCTTATTCACACTTGGAGTGGGTTTTTCTGAGAATTTTCTAACCATCGTTTGTGTAGCTGTGGCCTGAAATTAAGCAATTCTCCCCTGTGGCTTCTGTAACATCACCATTAATTTGCCTACCAATTCTCAACTCATTTCATGGAAACATGTTTCCTCATCTTTTCTCTTAAACTTTGTTTGTTGCCTAAGAACCTGTCTCAGCATGTTCCCCTTTTCCTATAACCTTTCTCCTCATTCTTTCCTTCTCTCTTTTCTTCTTTATACTAAATATATAATAGAAAATATAGGAAAGTGGAGATAATTAAGAAAAATTGCTGAATTGTTATACTCAGTTTTGTTTGAGTATTTGTTGTTTTTTTAAGAAGCAATACTTAATACTCAGTGGCAGATGGGAGTTGGAAACAGGGTGTGTGTGGAGAGGACAACCTTACTTGGCAACAATCCGGGAGTGAACACTGTTTGGCTAATAGCTAAAGTGGTGGGTGACTGTGTCCTTAAAGGAGGAGAATAGAGGGACACTCCCATTGATGTGAATAAACAATGAAGATGAGCCAAAATAAGGATCAAGAGTAAAAGCATTCTTCGTGAGACCTCATAATTTTATTTTCATTTACCACTAGGACCAACAGTAGAGGATTAAGTTTTACCTTGGTCACAGTTATTACATCTGTCAAACAATAGACATGGACATGGTGTAGCCAGTGGCTCCAAACCTCAGCAATTGTTATCAAATATTGTCAATGCGACAATGGAAATCATTGGCACCTGACACTAAGTCAATCAAAAAGTAATGTTATTTCAAAAGCAAGATTTTGAGGCTCATAGATAAGGAGAGAAATCAGAAAAGGGAAGCTAAGGGAGATAGATGGGCATAAGATCAGGGGTAAGAATGTGGAAGAATTTATAAAGAACTAGAATCTGAGTCAATACAAAGTCCATACTGAATTTTCCACTTTTCATCACTTGAGATGGCTTTTCAGCCAGCAAATCCAAATAGAAAGATTTCAAAAGTTCGCATCGTGCTTATACCTGACAAATGCGAAATGATGAACAAATGCTTGAAACTACTATTATCATTCTATTGTACTAAAAATAAAACTTCTTTAAACATAAGCAAACCTTTGCCAGTAGCATTACAAAACCTGTCATTCTACTTTTCAAGAGCTTTTTAGTGCTTGTTGACTCCTGGAAAAAGTCAGCTCTGTCACCCATCAACCTGGGGCCTCGAAGATGGGGAGATTTGTAAGCATCAGGCCACATAGTCCTGACATTCAGAAACCAAACTCACAGGCAGATGATGGGTGAGCCATAATCCTAATTTCCAGATCACTGTTCAACACAAAGATGTCATGACAGCAGGAACATCTCACCAGGCAGCTGGTGAGATTATTCTATTTGTGCTGATTTTTAATCACTTTTGTGTTAAAAGTTATGATTTTAATTTTATTAATTATGTATAAATCTCACACATATGCAAATATGCTTGAAGGTATTCATAATAAAGGAATGTAACAAATCTACAATAAGATACTATTTTTTTATTAAACTGGTGGGGATCAAAAAAGTTTTTAATGTACTATGTGGTTGAGGTTGCAAGGCATTCTTATACATTGTAGGTATATAAATGATATAACATTCAAATATTAAAGAGATAAACACTCCTTCTTTGGCCCTTTAATTTCACTTCTAGGAATCTGTCCATTGGAATGCTCATATATGTAAGTAATTATGCATGTACAAGTCAAATCTTTATAGTTTTTTTGTTTGGTAAAAGCAAAGGTTTAGAAGAGACAAAAACATGTTTTAGTAGGAACCATCCTAAGAAATGATGTTTACCTAAAGAAATACCAATCACCAAGAAATGTCACCTTATATGCTACAGAAAAATCTCCAAATATTATTTTATGTGAATATAGTGAATTGCTGAAGAATATGTAAAGCATGCTACTTATTTAATGAAGAGAAAGTTATACACTGACAGGTATATGTGTTTGTCTATATATGTGTTTTTAAATACATATATATTTTATACATATATATATATATGCAGCACACACACCATATGCACACATACACACAATGAAGACATAAGAAATCACTAATAGTAATTGCCTTTTGGGGTAGGTAATTAAATGGTCAGAAGACAGGAGAAGGAGAAATAATTTTATCCTTTTTGAATGTGTACAATATAGGTCTACATATTAAAATTTTTCAAATAAAAATAAAATAATACATGAACTGCTATTTGTATACAGTTCAGAAGTAGGGATTATAGAAAATGAGTACATATACCGGGCTTCCGGCCTTCCTCTCTGCCTTAACTATTAGTAAGCTTCAAATCACAGAAAGTGGGGACTCCTGTCAAGTACTTCACATGTGCTACAATCTCTTGGGCTCTTGAATGTAAAAAAATTATCTTCAGTTTAGGGCTTTAAAATACTAGACTGTTGCTATACTTCCTTAAACATTTCTTGCAAGCACTACATTAAAATCTGGGGTGAACACTGGATAATCAGTTCTTTTGGGGATTCTATGTCCTGTTCCCATTTGTCTGAAGGAAGTTGCCAGCAGCTTGCAAACAGGCTATTTGCTGTTTTCTTTAATATTGTGTGGTGTTTGTTTTCACATTCTACATGGGGATATATACTTTTAAATGACATTGCAGAATTTGGCAGCAGAGTGGTTTACTTGTGTATAAAAGCAGCATTTATATTTTATTGAAAGGCTTTTTGCTGCTATATGTATTGGTTTTTAAAAACAAAAAGGAAAAGCTTTAAGCGACATGTATTCAATATAGAAAAAGCAAAATGAATTTAAACAAGTATGGTGAAGAAAAATAAGATGGAGATGTTAAAGAAGAAATCATTCATGATATTTTTGAAGACCGTAAAGCAAACTATATTCAAGGGGAGCCATGGGGTGGATGTAGGAGCCACTACAATGAGGTCTTGAACGGGGGGAGATATTAGCTTCCCTGCTAAATACAGCATGGGCAAGTGGGGATTTATAACCAAGGAGCAGGCTGGGGTTCAGCGCGTGGAAAATTACTAAGAGGAAATGTAGCAGGAATCTCGCACAGAGTCATGACACCAAGGCTTCTCCTCTTCCCCCCGACCGCCTGCCAGGAAGGAACTTTCCTCATGCCAGCACTGCTCAGTTGGGTTTGTACCCAAGAACAGAGCCCCTAACACCACGTGGCTAGTTTTTTATACATTTTCGAATTGTTGGTCTCCTGTATAGGGTAACACACACAAACATGTGGTCTGATTAAGTGGTCTAATGTTACAAAGTGATGAGGGACACCGTCATGTACACGCATAGCCAGGCTACCTTGAGGTTTGTGGTTGTTGTTGTTTTCTTTCCTCTCCTTAGGGAAGGGACTCTACCACAGAAACATCAAGGGTGAGGGGAGATTGATTAAACTGGCCAATCAGGATTGTTGCTGAACACAGGCCAAGGTAATCAAATATCACCTGGAGGATAAAGGTAATCAGATATGGAAATTGGAGCTGGGGGTTTCTTACTAAAATGACTTAGCTGGTTCTGGCTGCAACTGGATTTTACCAGGAAGTACACAGGAGAAGTTTCAGGAGCCTAAGGCTTGGTCACGTAAATAATCTTGGTCAAAGTTATTTTTTGCAAGGTAATAAAATATTATGATCTTTTTGGATATTAAGGAATTAATTCCTTCATAGAAACAATTATGTAAAAGCAGATAAATACTAATGATAATGGAGTAACTGGCAGTGTGTGTGTGTGTGTGTGTGTGTGTGTGTGTGTGTATTTGGAGAGCGAGTTAAGGAATAGATTTTTTCCATTTATTTTTTAAACATAGTTTAAAGAGTTTATATAACTTCTCAAGGTCTTTTAAAATCTATCTGTATATCTTTGTGTCTCAATGTTTTAGGAATCCTAAATTATATTATAGACATATAATAGATATAGATTAAAGATAGTTGGGGTAAGTACAATATGTGGAGCTTAATTTCCCGTTGAGCAGCACCTGTTGCAATACTAACCACTGCTTCCTTCCTTGAATTAGAGCGCTGTTTAACGAGGTGTGATTGGAAAAATGAAACTTGCGCCTGTATCTTCTGCCCTCTTAAGACAGGAGACAAGGTGCAAGAATGAGACCTTACCTAAAACCTTAGTGAAGGTTTTAAATATTTTTGGAAGTTTTAAATTAATGAATTTAAAATGTATTACATTTTTAAAAACATGTTTCTTCTGTTTGGTTGTTTTTAAATCTAGCTAAAAGAGCAGACATTAAGGTATATAAGGCCCAGCAGTTTCTAGTAGGGTACTGTCTTCCAGAATTAATTTTCCTCAGTAGATGTGCATGTGCTTAAAGGTGTGTGTGTGTGTGTGTGTGTGCGTGCGTGTGCACGTGCACATGCATGTGTATGTGTATGTGAAAGAGACAAAGAGAGATTGAGACAAAGAGATACAGATCAGTTCTGGTATGAGCACCAAGCATTTCTTAAAATTAATAAGTCCTACCTAACAAAAGTGCTGCTTTGTGAAAAGCAGTGGATTTTGAACCAAAATGAAGTTACCCAACTTCTGTGGGTAAGGGTGGAATTAATCCTCTCATGGTGATAGTTTAAAGAAGGTGCACCTATCAGCATGGGGGTGAATGATGCACTTTATAGGATCATCTGTGATCATTTGTGACTAAACTGTAAAAGGCAATGTTAGCAGCCAATTCTGAATATAATTTGTGACTATAGTAGTTTCCTCTATTTTACCTCAACCTTTCAATATATTCAGATACAAGCATGGCAATAAAAGTAGACGTCAGGTCATAAGAAAAAGACTTCATGCTTTAATATAATATGTAGATTTAGCACTTCATTACTCATTTATCTTGAGGTAAAGAAGAGACTTACAAGAGGCATAAAGCCAGTGTAAGAGACAGAGATGGGATAAGCACTGGATAAAATGAATAAATATAAACTGATATAATTTAACTAACACTAACCACTCTTTATGACAAACTACCGGGGTATTTTGAGCAAAATAATAATTACTTTCTTATTTATTAGGCAAGTCACATCCCTCTGTTCTTTCAACCACCTTATTTTGGAATTATTTCTAATAGTCTACACCTATTATACAGTGTTATTAAATGGACACAAACATTTCCCCTCAAATTCTTCCAAATTACAATAGATCAAATAACTACTAGGGCACTTAGACAGGAACAAATGTACAAACCTATTACCAGAAACCAAGATGATTATTTTGACTACTATACTCATTGTGTTCACACAAAAGGAAGTAGAAAATTAAGGAAACCATTTAGATGCATACCACACCAAAATGACACTTTCATCCCAAATCAGTCAGTCAGTCAATCCATCTCTCTCTCTCTCTCTCTCTCTCTCTCTCTCTCTCTCTCCCCTTCCCCCCCCCCTTACTTTTTTGGCTGTTTAGAGAAGACAAAACAATTGGAAGCACCCTGACACCCTTCCACACCAATGATGCAGTGGCTGTTAGATAGTTCATATATAATTCCGTGAAGACAGCATGACAATAGTGATGTACATTAATACAGAAAATCACCAAAGAGAAAACTGGGTTTTGACTGCATATAGTAATTTTTAAACTTTGAAGTGTTTACAATTTTAATTTTAGCAACAAAATGCTACAACATACAGGTAACTTCATCTCAGTCACTTTTTAGCGCTAATTGGTACCTGATATAGTTAGGATGTCAGTTTTATGCTGAAGACTTTGTTTTTCCGACTCTCCATGAGTCAACAGTGAGACAGTTGCTAAACGATTTTACTTATGAACTATACATGGTTGTGTCTGCCCTCTAGTCAAATTCAACTTGTACTGACATGTTTGGGAATAAAAGAATTAGAAGTGGAGCACCTGGGTGATTCATTCGATTAAGCATCTGACACTTGATTTTAGCTCACATCATAATGTCATGTTTCGTGGGATCAAGGCCTGCACCCTGCATCAGGCTCTGCACTGACAGCCTGGAGCCTGCTTAGGATTCTTCTTCTCCCTTTTTCTCTGCTTCTCCCCCATTCATATGCATGCGTTCTCTCTCTCAAATAAACTTAAAAAGAATTAAAAATTAAAAAAGAGTTAAAAGTATCTCCTAATAGAACTACACTGCCTGTGACTGAAAAGTCAATGGACTTGAGTCAAGTAGAGGGCAGGGGGTAAATGGACGGAAAATCTGTTTGTGTTTCTTAGGAGAACATTTTTGGGAAAGATTTTCCCACTAAAAACCTAATAAAGACAAAGGGTTATCTGCAAACCTCAGATTTATACCTCTTCATGGTGTTCTTAGGGTGTAATATTCTGGCCAGAGACTGCATAGTACATGACAATGACCCCTAAACATAGTGGTCAGGAACCAGAATGGTTTGGGTACACTTAGTCCCTATAGACCCTGTGGCCCAGGGGCCACTCACATCAGGGAGCAGCCTGAAAACACCAAGTGGGGCCACACGAAAGAGAAGGTTACCCAAAGTCACATGTCACGGGCACGTAACAACTTGAAAGTATTTAGAGAGCTGCTATAAAGCACATATTTTATTTTGCCACTACGGAGAATTTAAAAAGTAAATAATAAAATCTTAGGATCAGTTGGTGAAAGATCGGGTAGTAAAGAGAGCTGTTGGGACTGTTGCAGCATTTTCTTCCAGTTCTCCTAGCTCCCTTGTCCTTCTTTATTCAGTGCCCTGAAACCATTTGTTCTGGGATCTCCTCGTACTCAGTGGCTCTTGTGGAGCTATGATTATGTCCCCACATCCAACATATCACAGAGCATAACACATTAAGCACGTAAGGCCAACTTGATCTCTTCTCCAAAACTTTCCAAATTATACACAGAATTTCTCTGTACATCATGGATTAAGTGTTCAAAGGGTTTTGGGGGTTAGACCTGAGTTTATCAATGGCTCTGTTTCCTGACACATGTTGAAGATAATAAGTATAAAGAATCAGAGATGACAAAGAGCTAGAGATAGAGTACTGGTGGCAATGGAATACTCTTTGAGGCCCCAATACCCTGGTCTCCCTATTTCTTTTTCTGTGAGGTTCTTCTCAACTAAGTAAGGCAAAAAATATCCCTTCTGCTCATGGCAGATTGAACTGGGTTTGCACAATTTTTAATGAAAAAAAATACTGATTTATATAAATAAGAACAGTGTCGTGAAACGGAAAATTTTCCAAATAAAAATGGAATTATCATATTTACAAATACTTTATTACATATAAGAAAATAAGTTGGCCATATAAAGACTGTAGAGAAACAAAATAAACTTGCTGTCATAAAACTATGCAATTTATTAAATTTAAGACAATGCACTAATGCAGTTATTCATAATTGCTGTATTGCAAATGATTTAAGGTAATCATAATACTGAAGAGACACTGGTATATCAAAATTGAGGTAGAATATAGTTACATTTGCTTCAGTGATTGAGATCTAGATGATTCCTAGGTGAAACGCAGTTTATATAAGCATTACAGATTAAATTTTGAAAATTAAAAAATTATAGAATTTAATATTTTTGATGCAAATATGCTCTGTTAAATAATGAAGATTATATGACCAAACAATATCAAGCTAAATTAATTATAATTAAATAAAATTAGTTAATTATATTTCAAAGCTAAACTTAACTGAAAGTTGATCAAAAAGCACTCCTTTCGCAGTTAGTAGTTACATATATAAAGTTCCAAGTCAAAGACCATGTTTAGCCAAAGAACACATTTTGATATTATAAACCAAAAACACCCAAAAGAGAGAAATCTAAAATCTCCTTGTAAAACTCACTGAGGGGGTACCAAAACCTGTATTGCAACACTGTTGCTCCCCCTTCCATGATGGGTAGTTGAAAAAATAACTCCAATTAGGAAATCATCTTCACTTTGAATATGTTATAGAAGAATTGTTTGTTCTAGAGGCTCTTTCTGTGATATAATGTTTTATTTATTCAATGTAACATATTTTCAAAACTTTTAGGTTAATATATATTGTTTATTTTCCTCATTCCAATTCTATTAATTATATATTTTTGATGTTAATTAAAAATATCATCTTTAAAATTACTTTATTTTCCAAAAGGCAGCCTGCTTTTCCTAGGGTATCATGGCAGCTCTTTTCACTAGAAAAACTCCAGTGTTAAAATACTAGCCCCTGGGCAGCTCAGTCACTTAAGCTTCCAGCTCTTGGTTTCAGCTCAGGTCAAGATCTCACGGTTCATGAAACTGAGTCCCGCATCAGGCTCTGCCCTAATTGTGCAGAGCCTATTTGGGATTCTCTCTCCTCTTTCTCTGCCTCTATCCCCTTCTCTCTCTCTCTCTCTCTCTCTCTCTTTCTCTCTCTCTCTCTCTCTCTCTCTCTCTCTCTCTCAAGATTAAATAAACTTTAAAAAATAAAATTAAATAAAATACTAGTGCAACTGAAAGCACTGCTATATTTCATTAGTGTTTAAAAGTTTACTGCTTGTCATTCAACCATTTACAGCACAAGGGACTACTCAAGTTAATAGTTTTAATAATTTATGGTTAATAAAATACAGTTACTTTAGAGGCAAATTAGTGCCAGAGCAAAGTAACTTATCTTTCAGACATTAGACATAAAAAGATAGTTGTAAAATAAGGCACAATGTAAAGGTATCCACCATATAAAAACTTCCTTTTTTCAATACATTGTCTTTCCCTAGGACAGTATAAACTATCTTTCTGAGCAGCTGCTAGAAGTCTGGTTTCAGGAGAACGTATATAATCCTAGAAGAACTGTATATCATTGTTTAAATATGTTAAATTACATTTACATGAGATAGATTAACAGGATAAAATCAAATTTAATTCCATACATGGGAAGTCCACACAGACATGAAATTCCAAGACAGACAGGAAAAAGGAGGTATAGGAGAGGAGACTAGGGATCCAAAGGAGAGGAAAGCAATTAGTGGGAAAGTGAGAGGCGATGTTTGCAAAACAAAGGCTGTCCTTTATTGTAAATAAGTTGCTTATAGAAAAAGCAATTTCTGTTAATAGTTCTTTTCCTTGTCACAGGTTCTCCTTTCTAGTGTGATCTAGGCATTTGTGGGGACAGGAAAGAGCCTTCCCTGAGTTTGTTAGGTTTTGATCGGTTTTAGTTCAAAATAAACTTCATGCAAAAATGTTCCATCTTGAGAAAGTCTGCCTTTGGCCCCTACAATACTAATTTTATTTTGTCTTCATATAGTTGTTTTCTTAAAGTGCTGTTTTGTTCACAAAGTAGAGGTTGTAGTTAGAGCTAAGTTTTTCCAGAATAAGAACATTTAACCAAAAGTATGTTAAAACTATTTTAAACATTTCAATCACACACCAACTTGCCATTTTTGAGATTCTCTTATGTCGAAATGGAGTCATGTCTCTTTATTCCTAATTTCACTGTGTTTTGATGGTTTTTTTCTCAAAGCCTTATTTTCCTTTACCTTAATTTAGTTGATAAAATGTGATTTATATACTATTTATTACTTTCTTAGTGACATTCATACTTATTAGGGAACTAAGTTCCTACTAGTTATTATCAGTGTTAACTATATATTATCATAATTTAATATACAATAATACATAATTCTCACAATAGTTATACTGTAATCTGTAATAACAATAGAATGCACATGTCTGATGAGGAGAAAAGACTAAAGTATCAAGGGTAGAATTTGCTAAAGCAGCAAGAATCATAAACTGAAGAGTACTCTCTTTTTTGTGGCATAGCCTATTAGGTATCCTGACTGATCCCCAACTATTCCTCTGAGTCTAAACAGCTCATCATTTGGTTAAACTGTATCTGTTGAAAACTATCAGTGGGCTAGCAAGTAAATAATCCTTAAGGCTTTAAAATGAAAAAAAAAAAGAAAAGTTATAATCAAATAGACACTAAAACTGGTCATTTTCTTGAGATGAAATTTGACTTTGGTTTCAGTGTCTCACAGAGCATAAAGAATAGGACAAAGAGTCCCAGACCTTCCCAAGTTAGAATATCTTCAGGAGACACTCCCTATGAAATCAACCTCACATTGCCAAAACAGGAATTTCAAAATAATATACACATGTTATATTGGTAGAACTAGAAATAAATTCAATCTATTAAACCAGTGCAAGGGAAAGTACCTGACATATACTTTGGTGCTAAGTGCAAAAAATAAATGAAATTCAATGTCAAGTTTCTTTTTCTTTTTTATTTTTCTCTCTTTTGAAATGTTTATTATTTTTTTTGAGAGAGAGAGAGAGTGTAAGCAGGGAAGGGGCAGAAGGGGGGGCGGTAGAGAGAAAGAATCCCAAGCAGGCACCATGCTCAGTGCAGAGCCTAATGTGGGACCTGATCCCACAATCCTGGGATCATGACCTGATCTGAAATCAAGAGTTGGACACTTAACTGACTGAGCCACCCAGGCACCCCTCAACATTAAGATTTCTAACTGCATGATGGTTTAGCAAATCTGCTAGGAACATTCATCTATGTGGTAGTTAACAAACAAATAAAAACAAAATAAAACAAAATTTAAAAAATCAAAACTATAATTTAACACAATCAACGGTTCTACCTTTCAACATCATAGAGTAAGCTCCTACCAAACACCTCTCCTGCAAATAACAACTATGGAATGGAAAAAAAATGCAAAAAATCCCAGTGAACTGAGGACACTGGAAAGTAAGACATGAAGCAAGGTAACTCTGGATAGGAGTTAGTTTTTAGAAAAAGAGAATGAAATGGATGAATTATCCATTTTTATGACTAATAGCCTCAAGCATTTCCAGCTTAAAGAAATAGAGAACAGAGTTCAGGGCAAGCAGAGCCAAAGGAAAATGAAGAAAGAATTGCCCCCAAATGATTATCACTGCACGAATCTCTGGCTGACCCCTGAATCATGCATACCTGAGAGAGAGTCAAGCTAGGGAAAAATAATGTAGCTGAGATTTGAGTTGCTGACCAATAAGTGGAGTCTGCATTTTGAGTCTTTCTGAATTAATTGTCTGCTACAAAAGGATTCAATGTTCTTTAAAAGAACATAAAATAACCCCAAATCTCCACTATATAATATTTGTAATATGCAGAATTACATTCAAAATGACACAACACATGAAGAACCAGAAGTGATCTCTTCACAAGAGAAACAATAATTAAGGGAGATGAAGCACATCATGACTTGGATTTTGGACTCGATATACAAATAAATATCTTAGAGAAGTCGTTATGGTAGGTTCAGTGACATAAAAGAAAATGCTTACATAAATGAAAATCTGGGAAATTGTAGAAAATGCATGTTGCAAAAACTTGGTGAATCAAAATTTATTTTGCTGCAGAATACAGTATCTAAATTTTTAAAAATAATTAAATTCAGGTTTTAGTAGCAGGAATACACCTAGCACCCAGATCTTGGTTTTAATACTATTCTCCAATAAAACAAACAAGAGCTCCTTGGAGAAATGGCAGATTCTAGGATTTAGAGACTCCTGTAGTGTCAGGAAGTGTTCCAAACAAAAATAAAAATGCACCAAGCATCTTTGTTAATGTGCTATGTCAAGGGACATAGGAGCCAACTGAAAGAGTTCCCAATGACTTAGGCAAAATCAATTTGAGCAACAAATAAATAAAACAGTATTGGATTGCAATCCAAAGTATGGAATAAATATCCATGAGTTCATATGTATGTAATAAATGACTGAACAAATTTGTAAAGGAGAACAAAGAGACAAATCTCTCAGGCAGAAGAATTTCAAAGAATTTGTGTAGATCTTCATCCTCAAAGAAGTTGTGCAAAACTTCCCACTCTTAGAGTGGAATGCATATAGTATCTTCCTTCCAAAGAATGTAATATGTGCATACGTGAGGGGGGTAAGAGGTACAGATGCTCAGTATAAAATAAATCATGATCATGAAAAGCATAACATGGGAATACAGTCAATAATACTGTAATAACATTGGAGAGTGACAGGTGATGACTGCCTTTATTGTGGTCAAGGTTGAATCATAATGAACAGAATTGTCAAATCACTATGATGCACACCTGAAACTAATGTGAAACTGTGGGTCAGCTATACTTAGGATGCAGAGGACACATTTTTTTTAAATGAGGAAACCAAGACTAACAACAAATAACTAAAAACTGAAATGATAAAAGTATGTCCATTTTCAAGTACTGTAGAGAGAAGGAAGATATGAGATCTTCTCAGATGAGACCACAATGGAAAAAAAGGGACATGTGGGGGCAAAATTTTAAAGTACTAAAGTAGGTTTATTCATTTAAGTCATGATTTACCTCATTTCCTCTCTTAAGATCACCAAACGTAAAAGTTTTATTAAAAATATCTTTAGTATTATTTCACCATTACTGCCAATACATCATCTCATGAAGTTATGACAGTAACAATAACAATTATTAAACACTTACCACAGTGTAAAACTGTACTCTACATTTCACATGCAAGGTCACTGTTACACCTAAATAGACTGTTTTTATATCCATTTTACAAAAATTAATGGTATATTGGGGCGCCAGGGTAGCTCAGTCGGTTAAGTGTCTGTCTTAAGCTCAGCTCATGATCTTGCGGTTCCTGGGTTCAAGCCCCGCGTTGAGCTCTGTGCTGACAGCTAGCTCAGAGCCTGGAGCCTGTCTTTGGATTCTGTGTCTCCCTCTCTTTCTGACCCTCCCCTTGCTCACGCTGTCTCTCTCTCAAAAATAAGTAAAACATTTAAGAAAGTAATGGTAAAGTAATAATTAATAAAATGCCTAAGTAATATTTATGTGCAATGATAGTTTTAAACCCTTTTAAACATATTAACTCACTAACTCTCACAACAATCCTGTGAAATATGTAGTTGTGTTTGTTTGTTTTGCTTGTTTGTTTGCTGACATTTGACAAAAAAGGAAATAGTACAGTGACGCAAAATAAATGAATGAAGGTCACACAGTGAGTAAGTTCTAAGCTAGGTTAGAAGTATTCTTTTTAATTTTCTTTACTTTTATTTTATAAAAGTTATGTGTCCAAATTTGTTGACCTTTTCTGTGATGGTGAAAGACTATCAGTGGAATGTGCCCTGGCAGATATTTAAACAAAAACAAAACAGTTAATCTGTCCTTTCCAGAAAAAAAAAAAATGCCATTTTAATGATGGGGGGAAAGAACATTTGCTTCTGGAAGTATAAACTTCTGCTCTTGAAATTACATTTTAAAAACATTGGAACTATTTTCACTAAGGTGTGATTCTGTTGGAAAAACTAACGGTGATTTTTGAAAAGAATTATGTCTGCACAGATAAACTTAAAAAACAAATTTTCTAACTTATTTTCCAGCCTTCCAAATGAAGTATGGGGATTTGGGGCTCATCTGCTTTTTAAAAGCTAATTTTTAAAAAAGGCCATGTTGTGATTCTCATATACATTTAAATATGAACCTGTGTTTAAGATTCTAATACCCTAACTAGGAAACGGGTGAGATGTTATAGCTAGTTCAAAGGAGAATCCAAGAAGCAAACACATTTATAAATTAGGAACATAGGAAGGAATGTGCAAAAGGAGGGAAAGCTGGTATTTCCATGGCAGACGGGGAGATAGGAGGCTTGCCCCCACACAAGTTAAAATTCATGCAACATGTCTAGAGACAAGAGCTATTTTTGCATTACTACCAATTATCTTAAGGAATTAACTAAGGGATTCCAAAAGAGCTCTCATCAATCAGAATCAAATAACGGAATCATTTTTCTAGGGACAATGCATGTTTTCCAATCAAGGACAAAATCTTCCCTACATTCTAGAGACAAATAAGAAATAATTTTTCAAATAGTTTGCAATTGAACATCAGAATAGAAGGATATCTATCTCATGCTCTTTTTTTCCAATAATTTTTGAAAGATTGATGGCAGATTACAAAGTGATTATCAGGATTTATTAGGCTCTACTGATATTGATGTTCTTTCATTGTATATACGTTCCTTAGTTAGAAAATATAATTTGTGGTGACAGCCATTGAAGCAATGCATTGAACTAAACTGAGTATCTAAATTAAAAAATCTCTGTATCACAAAAATCTCAAACCAAAATAAAAAAATACACAATTACACACATTTTCTTACCAACATGATGTTGTTTGATCTGTTAAAATATATAAAATGAAAACTGTTAAAATGAAAAAATGGAAACAAATAAATACAAAAACTTCAGCTGAACTGATCCTATCATTTAAAATATTCAGTAGGGCTCCCTGCTTTCTGCCACTTTCCTGCTTCCATCATGGCTCCTCTGTTCTTTATAAACACAAGCTTCCCTTCTCTGTGAAATCTTAGATGACTACTCCAAGGTCTTTGAGGATCACTCCTCTCTCTGTAACCAGGACCCCCTCTGGTAATTCAGCAATGAGCATGTCATGTTGTATCATGCATGCATCAACCAACTGTTCCTCCTTGCATTTAAATTGATGTTGGCTGGAAATACTGCATAACGGTGTGCATTACATACCTCTTTGAAATGTTGGTGTTTAAGCACAGCTCCTAAATCAAGGGAAAGGTATTATGTGTTGGTGATATTTTATTTGATGTTTAGATTTTTTAAGTTTATTTATTTTTGAGAAGAAAAGCATATGCACAAGTAGGGAAGGGGTAGAGAGAGAAAGGGAGAGGGAGGGAGGGAAGGAAGGAGGGAGAGGGAGAGGGAGAGAGAGAGAATCTCAAGCAGGTTACTCACTGTCAGCCCAGAGCCTGAGGCAGGGCTTAAATTTATGAACCATAAGGTTATGACCTGAGCAAAAATCAAAAGTCAGATATTCAATCAACTGAGCCACCCAGGCACCCCTAGATTTTTTCAATTAAGGAAACATGTAGCCTTGTTACCAGGTCTGATAAAACTGGCTACAGGATACTCCTAAAAAATGACCTCTCTTCAACTCATGTTTTATTTGGACATGTCAGGTAATATTTTCAGACAGGAACTAATGTTCCATATTATCTTGTTAGTGTTCACCATTAATTCATAGTCTGTTTCCCTGATAGATTCAAAACTCAATTATTAGCTGTCTGATAGTGGATCAGTCCTTGTAAATAAACTGACAAATCAATGTTAAACATTAAGCAGTGTTAAACAAAAATAACAATGACAGCTAACAATTTACATATGGAAATGATTACCTACCCCAAGCCTAAGATACAGGAGAATCTATAAGAACACACACAATATGAATGAAACAAAAGTACCTAGATAAACAGTTGGACTGTATAAAGTAGGTGATGATTACTCTTCTTTATACCCTGATATGTCATCTATCACTTCTGTGTATATTCATGTCTAATTCTTTACATAAAATTGAGGCCAGTGATTTAAAATAAGATCACAGATTTCTCCTCTCCAGATTTCTCTAGACAATATTAACAAAAGAAACACATTTTTCATTCTCCATTTCTACTAATGCTATTTCCATGGGGTTTTTTTTGCATTTTCCTACATTACTAGAGTACATTTTATTCCTATTGTAATCATATATGATTCTTCTGAGTGTTTATAAGAACAAGACTACTTCTTCCTGCTTTATGCATTAATGAATTCATATTTCCAAAAACAAAATTTCCAGACCCCTTATTTGACTGAGTCACAAGTTAATATTTTTAAGGTGAAGAAAAATTTGCACCCAAAGATAGGATCTGATTTTTAAAATTGTGGCAGCATGAAGAAAGGATTTCAGAATTTTAGTGATTTTCAAATGTCACCTATGGATATAAAGATAAGTATCTTCTGAGTTCTAGCCAATACCTCCAGGGTACAACAGAGAAAAAGTAGAGAGATATTACTAGAAAACTAAAACATAATTGGAGAAAATCGAGATTACAGTTGTTTGGGAAATGAAGGATAGAAAAGAATTTAAGACAACTAAGTGAGTCCTTATAAATCACTTAATTTAAACTTTTCATTTCAGTATCATAATAGACTATCTTATCCATAGTGAAGTAAAGGCTTGATCCAGAAAGCTGAAAAACTGGGCTTCATAATTAGGTTTGGTTATTTTTTTGTGTGTACTGGACCCTGTCTTCCATTAGTTTGCTGAGGACAAATGAGTTAATCTTCAGTTTGTTTAACAGGAAATTAGTGTCTTTCTTTATAATTTGTAAGGGATGATGGAGTTAAAAAATTATATGCCTTAAAAATACACAAAATCCCAGTTTCTTAAATGAAAACATGAATTTGGCAAACCAGAAACATATATAACCTTTTGATATAAAAGTGTTAAGGATGTCTTTAAAAACGTCTAATTACATCATAGTAGCTTAGGCTCTGAAATTACCTACCTGGTTAAAAAATTAAGTCTTTTTAATGAAAGCCCAAGACGAAACAACTAGTCTTTTTTTCTGTATCTTTATTCATTTCTCTGGCATAAAAATTAAGAACAAAAGAAACTTCTTTGATTAATGACCTCTGCTAATCATTTCAGTAGAACACATGAAGACATTTTTAAAATTTTATTTCACTAACAAATTAAGTTTGTGTTAATCATAAGTGTCACTCACATGCAAATTATGCATAAATATTCAGGGTGATCTATATTTTATCAGTAGTAACAGAAAGCTTGCCAGGCAGTGTGGTTTTAAACAAGCAATTAGTGAATAAGTTACTAAACATTTTAAACAAATGGGCTGCATCAAACCCAAATTAGGAGAGTTCAAAGAAATTTCACAGCATCTTGATTGCACAGGTGTCTGAACTGCTGAGAAATTCTGCATCCATAAAAGATAAAATGTTAGTTTTACATATGCTATAATCCTTTTTTTCAACACCAGTTTCTTCGTAATCATTTCTTGAAAACTATTATCGTTAAATGAAGACTTTGCTGTCATCCCTTTTCTGATGTTTGTACCTTCTGGGAATTCAGGTAAATAAGGAAAGCCCAAAGGGGTTCAACTTCTGAACTTGAAGGTATAAAGCAAGATTCTTCAGACCTTCCAATTAAACCAAGGTTATTTCTCTCAGCTGAACCTATAGGACTCAAGGGAGGCTGGAGTTTGTTGAATGATAGTACTGTATCAAAATCTCACAATCTGAGATTTTATTTATACTTTTCTCTTTTTTAAAAAAAAGCCCAATTTAAGACATAAGCTTCTTATAATTCCTTGGTAACTCTTATTTTTAAAAAGTTGCTAATCTAGAAAGTATAGCCAAGGATGATAACTTGAACTAAGAAATAGCTAGTTGACTCAGTTCCTATAAATAGCTATGGAGATCACATACTTTGTTACTCCAAAATGGGACAGTTTTGAAAAATTACAAACAAAATGCCAGAACTCACTACAATGTATGTATTAGCATTGGCGGTAGGAGGAAACCAAGACAACATGGACCAGAAGCAAACAAAAAGTTCAGAAAAAACAACAAGAACAAGAGGGAAAGCATACAGGAACAGGACCAAGAAGCTGCACTAGTCAGTACTGGCGTGTTGCTTTAATAATATTCTGGTGAAGAAGAACTAACAAAGCAAAGCAAGCTGCAGCCATGACTACATATTGCATGATATTTTCTCCATTACATTTGTAACCACTATCATTTTCCATACATATGCTTTCAGTTCATAGTTTTCTCCCCTCGTTATCAAAATCACCCTGTAGGTATTAGTCTCCATATTTCAGAGCCTACAGACTTTAAGAAACTTTCTGAGAATCATATGCAGTTACCTGTCTACCTCAAAGCCTATGTGGTTATTCTCTATACTTGTTTTTAATCCTTTTGATGTTTTCATCAAATCTCAAGTGAAAGATTTCCCCTGGATGTTGATAGAGTCACCAAAGCAAGGCAGATGCAATTTTGTTCTAACTTGCCCAGTAGTAAAAAACCAAATGAGGCCAAGCAAATGTTCTCTCTCTCTGTATATGCATGCCTATGTATGGAAATTAACAAGAAGAAAGTAAGTTATATAGCAAGGGAGGTAGGGGGAAAATACCCACTATATCATAAAATGTCTAATGAATAAAGAAATCTTTGAAAACAAAACAATACTGAAAAATTTTGAAAGTATACTGGAGAAAAATAGGTGATGTTTCTTGACATGGCTTATATACATGAAGGAAAGAGAAAGAACACTTAGATAACATTTTTTTAGAGTTTTTCAAATAAAGAGGAAATCAAGAAACAATTTAATTTGGGTCACCTGGGTGGCTCAAACATTTAAGTGACTGACTTTGGTGCAGGTCATGATCTTGTGGTTCGTGAGTTTGAGCCCCACATAGGGCTCTGTGCTGACAGCTGAGAGCCTAGAACATGCTTCAGATTCTCTGCCCTCTGCTCTCGCTCACTCTCTCTCTCAAAAAATAAATAAATGTTAAAAAAAAGAAACAGTATAATTTGGGTGAGTTTTTTCTTTTCCCACAAAAAAATCATTTAAAGTTCTTCTTTCTTTTAATTTTAATAGGTGGGAATAACTAAATTATCATAGGATTATTGTGAAAATGATAATGTAATAAAATTTAAAATAGATGTCTGATATAAAATGGATATTTAATAATAATGGATACTTAATAATTTGTCATATCTTAATTTAGAACTGCAAGAGCTACATATTGGAAATCCAAATGAATTTCCAGACAGCCACATTTTCCTACGGAATCCAACTTGTCTAAAGCCCTGAAAGAGGGGCCCTCAGTACTAACCCTGCCTCTCTGCCCAGCCAGGGATAAGCAGCTATGGACACCTGATTCAAAGTGAATTTATTAGATTACTTGTTCAAAATCTGAAGCAAGGCCTGAAGAGACATCAGTCAGCTATGAGGTATTGAATGGAAGGATCATTTAATCTTGGGGACTCAGCTTACTGCTTTGGGTTGTCTATGATGAAGTATCCATCTACAAACAGATGAGAGAGGAAAAGCCTAAATGTGAAAGTAAAAGAAAAGAGCAGAGAATATAAAGGAGCAAAGATGTTGGAAGTAAGGAAAGGAGACAGAGAGACCCAGTTGCTATAAAGGCTAGTCATAATTCCTTCATTTGGATTCCTTAAGACTTTGTACTATTTACATAATAACACCCTTCCCCTTTTTATTGAGTTCCTCTCAGTGGGTTTCAGCTCTTTGCAACCAAATTATCCTTGACTAAGGCAGGTTAGGACCTTAAAATTAAATAAAACTACTAAGACTAACAATAAGATTCCAGCTGCTACTTTTGTTCATTATTAAGAACCAAGCAGTTTTTTTTACCTCTGATAGATAAATGGATTGTGAAGATGCCCAAGCCTTGGTAGATAGGATAAGGAACCACAGTTACACAGTTAGCATCAAAGAGAATCATTTAACTTAAAAAAGAAAAAAAAAAAAAAAACAGTAAGTGAGAAATTGATCCTTGGCCTCTGGGTATGTAACTCAAATGTCTGAGTGATCTTTAATTCCAAACACGGACACTGATACTCCAATTTCTAACTCATGAGATTTAAATATCCAAAGGGTGGATGTGGTCTTACTACCCAGACATGCATCCAGTGCGTAGACCTCATACAAGTTTAAGCTGTAACTTAGAAAACCAAGGTTTGTATTCTTTGTTTTGGTTTTGGAAGGGTGACAGTAGAACACACCATGGTCACTTCTGGTTACGAAAGATACTATGTGCATAACCCTATTGATTTATGGCATGTCCAATAGTAGCTAAAAGCTTATATGAGAAAATGCCCACATATCAGTTTCTTTCTAACTGCAGCCACTGTTTTGAATTACCACAATAGATTCACTGATGTTTTGTACCCCTGGGCTATTTTGTAATTCCATCATACTATTTTTTACCAGCACACCTGATGAAACTATTTCTCCTCTCAAAGACCTAGCTTCGACTATCTTAGAAACTTACACACTTCTAGTGAATTCTTCAGGTGCTATTATTAAAAAAAATTACATTTCATGAGCAAGATTATTTTAGATGCCATCCAAACTAAATCATGGTATAAATCAGACTATGAAATTTAGACGGTTCCGAGCAAAATGATTACATTTTCTGAATCTAGTAATCTATGACTCCTTATGATCCACTTATGAATAACTTTCAATACTGGATAGGAAATAATAGCCCTACATGTGACCTGACCCTGCTTCCAGCCATGGTTAATAGATGGCTAGCCAAGGACGGTTTACTATCTAAGCTGTACACATCCTATTTTCCCTCCTGGGAATTAGAATCTAGAATGTAGACTCCAGTTTATCAGTACTGAGCCAGAGCTCAGCAGAGAAGGAAGGACATAAGAAAGAAAACAAAATTTTGAACCATTTCTGAAAAAAAAAATAAAAAGAGAAGTAACAAAGCCTGAAATCTAGAAAACAGAAGACAGTTGCATTTATTTTGGTTTCCCATTTCTGGTTCTCGTCTCTTTTAGGTCCATGTGGTACTTCCTTAATTTTCTAAAATTTTGTGAGATTCCTGATATATTTTCTTATTCAAAACTAGCCCAGAAGGGCACCTGGGTGCCTCAGCTGATTGAGTGTAAGACTCTATTTTGGCTTAGGTAATGACTTAACGGTTGTGAGAGTGAGCCCCGAGTCTGCCTATGCACTGGGTGTGGAACCCGCCTAAGATTCTCTCTCTCCTTCTCCCTCGGCCCCTTTCCGCTTGCATGCATTCTCTCTCTCTCTTTCTCTCTCTCTCTCTCTCTCTCTCAAATAAATACATAAATAAATAAATAAATACCAAAAATTTTTTCTAGCAGGTAGGATTTTTTTCTCTACTGAAACAGTTTTTATATGGGTACCTAAGAATTGTGTAGTTTGATGCTTTTGTTTTATCAATTATGTAGATTAGTATCCTCAACAAAATATTAATTAATTGATATTTGGTTTTCCAGTGCTTGTGATTCAAGGTTTTAGTCAAAGCTACTTTTTTACAAGAAAGGAAAGAAAGGAAGGAAGGAAGGAAGGAAGGAAGGAAGGAAGGAAGGAAGGAAGGAAGGGAGGGAGGGAGGGAGGGAGGGAGGGAGGGAGGGAGGGAGGGAGGGAGGGAAAGGGAAAGGGGAAGGGGAAGGGAGGGAAGGAAAGGAGGAAGGAAGGAAGGAAGGAAGGAAAGAAAGCAAGAAAGCAAGAAAGAAGCACATTATCCACCAAGTTGGAATTACTCTTCCCTTCATTCATAGTCTTTGGTATGACCCTTAAGGCACTGGTATCAATCATTTCATTGATGTTTACATTCCTCTGAGGCAGAGTGCCTTGTGCAGTCTCTCTCTGGAGAAGATACTATGAGGATATTTGTTTAATTTAAAAAATAAAGAAGAAAAGTAATGGGAATAAATTTATTTAGAATAATAGTACAACAACAAAAAAATAACTTCCAGGAAGTATATAAAAATCCTGTGCCAACTTTTAATGCAGTGCAACATCATTCTCAACTCAAGGCTACATAAAATGTAAGAACACAACAGACTTATCAACTAGAAAAGATAAAGAATTAATTTGCTTAATTCTCAAAATAGACAGGAAATAATTTCGTCTCTTCAAGAAATATAGTGTTTGCTATCAATTAAATTGTTCGCATTAGAGATTTAATGTATCTCTGGAATTAGGTACAAACAACATAGAGGCAGAGTAGAATTAATAACCTATCAACAAAAATGGCAGCATGTTTTAGAGTGATACTATCCTGCTAGCTGTATGTATTGTGATGTGTAGCCTAATTTTTCTTAATAAATATAAGAGCTATCACATACAATACTTCTGTGGGGTTATGTAGCATACTGCCTAATAGGAATCATAACTCAAAAAAATGTTACTTCTCTTCTGATTTTCTCTTGTGAAATTATTATTCCTAAATAATATTAAATGTATGTTTTATTAATATTTTACTACCTCCCCAAAAATCCATTAACATGTAATTTATTTTTAGTGTTTTTTTCAGTTTAATATATATTATTTGAATGATGGAATTCTAATGTCAATTGAAAACTTACTGCTCTCATATATACTCATAATTATGTTGTGACCAATAAAAGTACCTACCACATAACTTCCCTCTCCCTCCACCCTTCTCTCTCTTTGCTTTCTCCCTTTCTCACAAATGCATCCACACACTTATACATTCCCACAAAACTGACAAAATAGAGTCAATTAAGTGTCTGATTCATGCAGAATATTGGTTATATTGCTTATAGTGGAAGTAAGTTTTGAGAGAGATGCATTTAAGTCAACAATTTTAGAAATTAACACTATCTACTCATGGCCACTATGTAAGGGGAAATTTGTCTTAAAAGTTTCTTCAAGATCAACATGGTATCTAACACATGGTAGTGTTTCATCTAATGAATAAATATTTTTGAATGGCAGTATAGTGATCTTCTGGATAAGCAAATGACATTGAATAAATGAATGACTATTTATCTGAAGAGATAATTTAGTTTTACTGCCCACTTGATGCTAAAATCTGCATTCTTCAAGAGTACCAAGAGAGTACAAATAGCTCATGTTCAGTGATGTACATGAATGGTCATAGCAAGAAGATTTTAGTGAGAGCAAATTTAGTCAAACATAGTCTGAGCAAAATAAGTGAAACATTTAAAAAATATTTCTGTAGGAGGGAAAATATTTCAATGGGAAAATCAAACTGTTTTAAAGAAGAATTTAGATAGACTTTACAAAATGAATTCTGAGGAAGAGTTTATCTAGCTTGCTATTACGCAAATGTGGTTTACTGAATTTGTTTTCTGTATATAAAATATGTAGCATTTTCATATTCTCAGACATTTAAGAATATTGGCAGGCTTATTTCAAGTTTTTAAATGTCAGAAAAGTGTCCATAACCGACATGAGAAAACAGGCTCTTCATGGTTTTCAACACTCAAAACATATTCAAATGTAAAAATCCAATAATTTAATTGCAATAACAAACTCAGCGATGTGTGTTTATCTTGCTTTTACACACAGGGATTTACTAGAAATCACCTTATGGAAAAGTAGTTCTATGTGCTAAAGCCCAAATTCAATGGAGCACTACACATAAAAGTTATTAAAATCAAATGGTTCTTTTAAACTTTAAATTTAAACCCGGAGAGCTAGATAATCCAAAAGGAAATTAAAGGAAATGTCCTTCTGGGAAATAGTAAAACTGCATTTGGGGGAAAAAAATGTTAAGTGATAGGACAACTCAAAACAGAAGGAAATCCCAATTTCAGCATAAGGAATTATATTTATTCATGTGCATTGGAACTACACAAATAAATTTATTTTAAAAAATTAATTTAAAAGGGTTATATAATGCACTTATCTGAAAGGAAAAATTAATTTTTCTTGTGTTCTGGAATTGTACCTTACTGATGTCAACTTTTAGCAAAATACAATGCTCAGTACTGACAATCCTTAAATGTAATTCCAGTTTCTTACAATGATAGATAGAAATATTGTAAAATGCCTCTCTCACACTGAACAAGTTCTCAAAAGGTTTGTAGTCTTTAATTTACAGTTTCCATTCTCTATTTTCTATAGGCTTAGCTCTTTAGCAATTAACAATGAATAAATCATAAAAGGTAACTTAACATGTTATTCTTTCATATATTAAAACTGAATTTTTTTCATATCTATTCATCTATGTATGTATACTTAAATATATCCATTTATAGACCATTCAACATTTGAAGCAGGCTTGGAATATTCAGAAAATGGTAATGTGCTATGCCACTAAGGAAACCATCACCAATTCTTAACAATAAGGCCATTCCCAAATGACAAAGTATTAGTATTATGTACTAGGTGAAGTAAACACACCAACTCACACAAGCTGAATGTTAAATTCTCAAAGAGAAACTCATGCCCTCTGAAAATACATTAAAACCTTTGAATAAGTACTAAACATAGATCATCAAAAGTTACAATATTTATCTAAATGATTAAGTCCTTTGTCTTTATTCAACATAATAAATTAGATTATTGAGTATATTTTGAGAAAATATTTAATTTATATATGATATATAAATATTTATCTTAAAAACTAATTGTACAATTGAATAAGTTAGAAATAATTATATATTATATACAATTACATATTTTACATAATTACCTAACATATAACTTATGAATATATAACATAGTCACTTATACATTTATTATGAATAAATATTAAATATTAAAATTAATTTGACAAAATGCAGTGCAGTAACTCACACTAATTAGGTATCATAAATGGAAGCATAAACTAATTCTTTAGAAAAAAATTCAACAACCTATTCAAAGTCTTTACACATAGAATTTAAAAGAGAGAAAATACATTTTAAAATTTTGAAAAAAAGAATAAAGTATGCATGAATAATTTTAGAAAGTGTTATATATAAAAATTTGCCAAGATTCACTTTAAAATCAGTAATTTGGTCATGTTTTGCATAGGTTATAAATTGCCAAAATTACCTAAGTAAAATGAGCATTTCAAGTATGTTGAAATGCTTCAAGAATTGATCAGAAGATTGCCCTATCATGCCCTGAATGATGAGGATTCATGAAATTTTAACAAACTATTTTTCTTAAGCAGATGATTAATTCTTATGCTAAATATGCTATATAAACTTGTTTATATATATAAACATTAAAAGCTGTCAAAGTCATGTGATGATGTTTATTTAGTTTTTTTTTTAAATAGTTTATTGTCAAATTGGTTTCCATACAACACCCAGTGCTCTTCCCCACAACTGCCCTCTTCCATCACCACCACCTCTTTTCCCCCTCCCCCTTGCGTAAACAAAGTTGGCAAAGAAACTTTGAAAAGCAAGGTTTTAATGGAGAGGAAACAGGAGAGCAAATGCTACCAGGTATCTAAACACATGTATGTAGAAGAATTATGAAAATATGATACTAGTGAAAGCTGTCTACAGTACTGCATACCTACAGCAGAATGAACAAGCAGAAAGCAGAACCACATCCATAAGTACAGAAAACAGTAGGGGAAGGTGGTGGTTGGGTAGAATGGGCAAACCGCACCGGGAGACAGATCAAAGGCCTCCAGATATGGAATGAGAAAGTCACAGGAATAAAAGGCTCAACATAAGGAATCTAGTCAACAGCAGTTTAATAGCAATGCTTGTGGTGAACACAGCATAATGTATTAACTTGTCAAACACTAAGTTGTATGCCTGAGTCTAAAGTAACATTGTGTGTCAACTATACTCAAATTGTTTAAATTAATTTATTAATTGATCACATTGAAAGAAAAAGAGACAAATGCTGAAGTAGATCTCACTGATTTTAAAAATTTAGGGGGCGCCTGGGTGGCTCAGTCGGTTAAGTGTCCGGCTTCAGCTCAGGTCATGATCTCACGGTTCGTGGGTTTGAGCCCCACCTTGGGCTCTGTGCTGACAGCTAGCTCAGAGCCTGGAGCCTGTCTTCAGATTCTGTGTCTCCCTCTCTGAACCTCCCCTGCTCGCACTGTCTCTCTCTGTCTCTCAAAACTAAATAAAAAAACGTTAAAAAATTTACAAAAAATTTAGGGAAGGATTATGACCTCACAAACTGTTCAGGGAGCAAGTAACTCTTTGCCTTAGCTCTCATGAAAAAAGTATCATTTGAGATCTCTACTTTATCCCAAAATGAACTCTACTCTGAATGGATTAAAATGTAAGAATTTTAAAAACCTGTGAAACTTCTGAATAAAATATAATTGAATATTTCGACATGTCATAGGAGAGATGAGGACTTTCTATTTGTCAGATTGATAGAAAAAATCACAGAGGAAACAATATATTGTTTTGAACATAGTTCTTTAAGTCTCCTTGCATCAAAGACACCTACTTAAAGAAGATAAACAGAATGACAAGACAAAAAAAAAAAAAGGAAAATATTTACAAAATTTTTGTCAAGAAATAAAAATCCTTAAAAATTATATAGCTCATATGAGTTAATAAGGATAACAAAGTACAAATATAGGGGCACCTGGATGGCTCAGTCTGGTTAAGTGTCCAACTTTGGCTCAGGTCAGGTCATAATCTCTCAGTTTGTCAGTTCAAGTCCCACATCAGGCTGACAGCTCAGAGTCTGGAAACTGCTTCAGATTTTGTGTCTCCCTCTCTCTATGCCCCTACAGTGCTCATACTCTCTCTCAAAATATGAATAAATATGTGAAAAATTCACATAAAGGTTGATCAGGACTTCATATTTATTTAAATGTCAAATATATAAATATAAATAAATTAAGTGATACATGTAAATAAAAGAAATATATAAAAAGTCTAGTCTCATAATTAATCTAAAATTCAAATCTAATCAACAAAGAAAATCCATTTTCATCCAATAAACAATTGAAGTAAAGTCTGTTGAAAGCACCATCCAGCATTGATTGACCCTAACTCTTCCTGGCTACAATATTGGCTCTAATGTTGCCATAAACTGAATGTGTCTCCCCAAAATTCATACGCTCTGAAATTTAATCCTCAATGTGATTGTATTTAGAGTCTCTCTTGAAGATATTAGAAAACTATAGTATATCATCCCAACAAGAGTATTGTCATTGATAGAGCCAAGATATAAAATATCACAAGTATCCCTTTATATTGCCTTTCTATAGACATACCTGCTCGCTCCTCCCTTCTTAACCCCCGCAACCACAAACCTGGTCTCCGTTTTCAAATATATAGACATACAATTGTTTTGAATTTCAAAAATGTTATATCAACAGAGCCATATAGTATATACTATTTGAGATTACTTTTTGTCTGTTTTATATTTTCTAGTTAACATAATTCCCTGGAGATTCATCCAGGTCACACATGACTTTTGTTATACCGCACAGGTCTCTGAGGCTCTTATCATTTTTCTGTCTATTTTCTCCCTATAACTCATATTGAGTAATTTCTAATGCTCTATATCTTCCAGTTCACAGATTCTTTCATTTGCCCTCTTCATTCTACTATTGAACCAATATCTGGAGTTTTTAAATTTGGTTATCGTATTTTTTAATTCTACAATTTTAATTTGGTTCTTCTTTATCTTCTATGCCTTTGCTGAAACTTTTTATTATATTTATTTGATCATGTTCCTAATGCTCATGAGCATATGTTTTATTATGGCTGCTTTAAAATCATTGTCAAATAATGTTAACATTTCTTGTTGACAGTGCTGATATTTATTGATTGTCCTTTTCCATTCACTGTGAGATCTTCTTGGCTCTTTGTATACCAAGTGATTTTCTACTGAAACTTAACCTTTTATAGAGTATTATGTTATCCTACTCTGGGTATTAACTTTGCTGTTGATGTTGCCTTCCTCTGATACTTCTCTACCAGAAGGGGGGAGGGGTACTGCCCTTTGTTGTCAGGTGGGGACTGAAGTCCAGGTTCTCCACCAGACCCACCCACACCCAAGACAGAGGCTCCTTATTACTGCTGGGCAGAGGTGAAGTTCTGACTCCCACTAACTTTCTATTATGATTCCATGGCTGGCGGTTGGACTGCTTCATTACTGCTCCCCAAGTGGCCTCTACTGATGCAGCCACTCTAGTGGGGACGGAAGAGATGCCTTGTTACTTCTCGTTGGAGGCAGAACACCAGGCAACCTATCTGATCTCTACTGGCACCACAGGGTGGGCGCTCATAATCACCCAAAGGGAATAACAGTTCTAGCTTCTTTAACCCAGCAACTCTTCATACGAATGTGTCAGAGAAGGAGGGAGATAAAAAATGTCTACTGTACTATTCAATGTTTTAAAATGTTTAAAAAATGAAAAAGTAACCTATCATATATTGAGGAATGTTTTATTCCCACTATAAAATATAAAATTCTGGTTAAAATGAATGAACCAGACATATTCAACATGGAGATATAGCAAAAATATAACATTGAGTGAAAATGACCAATTATAAAAATACATAGAATATGTAATTCTAAAACACACAAAACACTAATCATTTATGTGTGTAAAATATAGCAATATGTACATAAGAATGATATATACAACCTTTATAATAGTCACTATATCTGGGAGAAGAATGAATGCCAAGGTATGACAGAAGAACATGGGCTTAGCAGTAGCTGTAACTTTTTTTCTGGAAAAATAAAGAAATCTGAAGAAAACATCAATATGTGAATTCCAGTCAAACGCTTCTTTATCAGATGCAAAAGCAGTATCAGGCCACTTTTTAAAAGGAAAAGTTCATGATAATAACACTGGATACAATCACGAAATATTTTTCTATGGCCAACCACATCCATGAAATTACTCCTTCTACTTTGGGCTCAGCATGCTTTTCCAAATGTGTAACCAAATTTGGCAAGATTTAGCAAGATTTTCCCAGATACCATTGTGTTAAAAATGTTTTAACTTGTTTTAAAAATACAAATAAAACATTTTCCTCTGGGAAGACTGAAAAACATTATAAGAAATATCTTATATGAAATTTTGCTATTGAAAACCAAACATATTCTATTGAAGAAAACATTAGCAAAAAGACTTTCCTTGTAGTTTGCTTGTAGTCCCCTATTGTTGGACACTTAGATTGTTCCTCTTATTTTATTACTGTCAACAATATTTGTATGCGTATATTCAAGGGTAGCTTTTCCAGTATTTTGGATTATTTGGTTAGTATTCCTCATAGAGGAATTATTGTGCCTGTGTGTAAAAAGCATTCTTAGCCTTTAAAAAAATGTCTAAATTTCTTCCCTGAGGCTTGTATAATGAGACATCCTGTGGAGCCTGGCTGGAAAAACTGCCAATTTCAAAGTCATAAGCATTTTCTACCATCTAAAAAGAAGATTGGAATTTACCTTTTCAAGCTAACAGCTTCTTTATATGGGGAGAATCACTTTATCAGGTCATTTAATCAAGTAGATTTAAAGTAAATACCCTCTATTGTCCTTGAAAAGATTTGAGTGGTTTGAAAGTAAACCAAATGGAGAATTTGTAAAGGAGCATGATAAAATTTCTGCTTAGTAATGAAAAGAGGTGAAAACTTATCACATAATTAAGACTCTTTAGATTATATAAAACAGATATTCAGTATCATTGTTGCTGCTTCCTATTTGAGCAATCTGTACCTAAAAATGTTTTCTTATCCTTAAGGGATGAGATGTGTGCTGAAAGGAGATGGTGAAGAAGATTAGACCATTATAGGCAGGCTGAGACAACCTGACTTTCTTCTCCTAAATGGAAGAAGTAACTGCCAAGGGTATGGGATCCCGATTATGGGTGTTTCCACTAGGTGATTTCACACTGCATACCCATTCCCTTGAATGTACTATTTGGCTGTTATAATGGTTCACAGTGGATCAAGAAGTAAAATATTTCTTCTTGAGTAGAAGGCAACATTTATCCTGAAAAGAACAGGTATGTTTTCTGCCCACCAGCTTTGGGCAGAAATTAGATGGGAACTGGATTAGGCAGGGTGGGAGTGGGGTATATTAGAGGAGAAATAAAAGAAAATTCTTCTTTCTTTGGGATCAAAGGGTCAAGTTTTTCTCCTGAAATCCAAAGCATTCAGATGCCTTAAAACTGTGATGAATGAAACTCAACATGCATCAGAATCATCAGAGAGCAAAAATCTATAAATCTGATAAGACATTTCTTTTCACATCATAAGGTAAAGCTTTGGTAAAAGGTTATGATTGAACCATTTTATATTAATATTAAAATGTATAAGGATGCTTATTTCATTTGCCACATTGCTCCTTTTTATTTAAAAACAAAACAAAAACAAAAATTTATTCAATTTTGGAGTGCAGACCTAAATTAGTATGAAAAATAAGGTACAGTATTTCTCACAAATAGAAATTCATGAATTATAATTAAATGTCAAAAGATTGATAAACTCTGGCTCTCAAATGTATAGGACTCAAATTTAATCCACAGATCCTGAGAACTTATTTTTAAATTATACTATTTTAAACACTACACCACACACAGGAGTTAGATGGCTCTAGGTTAACAACGATTGTAGATGTGTCTTCTGAGTCACCTTATTCTAGTACTGCTATTTTAGAATATGCAAAATGATGATTAATATTGATGATGAAAAGTATCTCTGTATTATAGTCTTACATAGTATCAGTGAGAGATGTAGAAAATTAATATTCACTAAAAGTCCAAAATATCACATCTCAATGCATTTCTTGATGGAGAAAGAATAAGTTTCCCTCCAAAACATGATATATTTCCTGTGAATGTCTGATTTTTGGAACAAACAGAGTGGAAGTCTTGTAACAAGATGTTTAATGATGGATTAAAATTTAGCCAAAAGATAGTGAATGTTTTGTTTTTTTTTTTTTTTAAATAAATCCCTCTCCAAAGTGAGCACTCTCTGCAGGAGCTAGAAGTCTTCTGGATTCCGTTCTACACAGCGCCATCTTTGGGGTAATACATCATCTCAGCACCTTTTTCTGATGATGTATTGCTCAAATGCATCATCAGCCAGGTCGGTGTTTCTAATGATTTATAAGTCCACTAAATCATTAGCGTGAGGCACTGCAATGATATAGTATTCAAAGATGGTTCCAGATGGACAAGAAAGATTCAGGAGCAAATTTTAGAGATTTGCAATACAGAATCAGACAAAACAGGAAAAGAACAAATTTGCTGAATATGAGTACCTTTATTTTTAGAGAAACATAGTTTTAATTGTTTAGTCAGTAGTAGTAACTGACTAATGTATTATTTGATTCGATCATTATTTTGTGTGAATCAGTAAATATAGGATAATACTTTAAGGGCTAATGATCTGAAACAATTAACAAAATATTTTATTGATTATGTTATGTTATTTAAAAACCATAATTAAAAATAAGAGAAGCAGAACCCCCAATTGTTAATGTTTCTAACCCCAGATAATATATTTTATAAGCAGCCTTAGATTTTATAAATTATATAGAGTTTGTTCAGCACTGCTTATATATACATTGGCAAAAAAAACCAATTGGATATGTTTTTAAGATCAGTTACTCTAGAAAATACAATTTCTCTATTTCTTAAATTTTTAAAAATGTTGATTTATTTTTGAGAAAGAGATAGAGCATGAGTGGGGAGAGGCAGAGAGAGAGGGAGACACAGAATCCAAAGCAGGCTCCAGGCTCTGAGCTGTTTGCACAGAGCCCAATGCAGGGCTTGAACCCAAAAACCTTGAGATCATGACCTGAGCAAAAGTCCAACGCTTAACTGACTGAGCCACCCAGGTGTCCCATCTATTTTGAAGAAATGTGTGTAATATGCATGCATAATAAAATCCAAAACCTAGAGCAATACACAGATTATAAGTAAAACTTCCCTTTCAACCCTCAATCTCATTTATGTGCTAAAATAATCATAGTAAACAGTTTTGTGTATGTCTTTATAAATTGATGCATATTGCATGCATTTTCATATAAATATAGCAGTATGTTATACCTGTATGTACATAATACATTTTAACCATGAACTAATGTAGCAGGATTCTTGCACAGAGAGACAAGAAACTGAGGCCTTTCTTTCCAGGAAACAGCTTTATGGGTGCTAGCATGGGCTCAGTGGGCCAAAACCCAAAATGCTGAGCCCTGAGCGCAACAGGCATAGCCTTTTATGCAATTCCTACTTCTTTGTCTCCCATATATGGTGACACATACAGCGTGATTGAACACAGTCCAAGTTACAGAGCCACGCCAGAGCTATGCATACTTGGAGAGAAGTTAGTGGGGCCATGTTGCCTTCCCTTGTTCTGAGAAGGCCTCCACCACATTTCTTAGAGATGGGCTCTACCTCTTCCACACTATTACTTGTAGCAGGACAGGATCCAACTATAACATGTAAGATATTATGGACTGACTTTATGAAACCAAATATACCACACATTTTACAAACAATATAAAGAGTTCATATGAAATATATCACAGCTTAGATCCTGGGGAAATTATGTTGAAATAACCTTTTTTCCTCATTCTTCCATTTTTCTTTCCCTCTTTTACCAAAACTCTCAGGGTCGCATCCATGAACAATATGTTTAAGAGAGGTAAGAAATTTCTCCTACCTAATTTACAAAAATGTCAAAGTTAGCAGTTCAAACAGAAGGAATATGATACCAGAGAGAAGGTAGAATATATACAAATATATGAGCAGTACTCAAAACCCAATAAAGATTAAAAAAGTCGTTCCTTTTCATTTTCTCTTAGTTTAATTGCCATAAAAGTGAAGTGACTGTTTAAAGCAAAACTAGTACTGACATTATGTGGTCATAGCTGATGTAAAACCAAAACATATGAAAACATAGAGCAGTGGGTAAGAGGAAAAAATTGGGAATACAGTGCCATAAGTAGCTTTCACTAGAATTAAAATGGAAAATATTATTTGAAAGATACTCATTAATTAAAAATAGATATGGTAAACGTTAGGGCATAATTCCTTAAAACTGGAAACAAACTGCATCTTTCAGTAAGTGGATTAACTGTGGTACATATTCTGATGGAGTACTATCAGCAATAAAAAGGAATTGGGGCTCCTGGGTGGCTCAGTCGGTTGAGCACCTGACTTCGGCTCAGGTCATGATCGCATGTTCGTGGGTTCAAGCCTCGCACCGTGCTCTGTGCTGACGGCTCAGAGCCTGGAGCCTGTCTTCAGGTTCTGTGTCTCCCTCTCTTTCTGCCCCTCCCCCTCTCATGCTCTGTCTCTGTCTCAAAAATAAATAAAACATTAAAAAAATGTTTAAAGGAATATATTCTTGATCATAGAATAACATGGGTGATTTTTAAATGCTCTTCCTAACTACAAGAAGCCAGACCTTAAAAGCTACATATTGATGATTTAACTTATGTTATATTCTGAAAAATGCAAAATTACAGGAAGAAAAAAAATGCATGGTTCCTAGTGGTAGAAGGTAGGATTAAGTACAAATGAATAGGATAAGGACATTTTGAGGCTCTGGGATTCTTATATATCGTATCCATGTTGGTGGATGCATGATCCTACACACCCACCAGTACCCATTTATGTATATGATAATGAATTTTACTGTGTGTGAATTTAATAAAATGTTAACCAAGATGGGAGGTAGAAATTAAAATAATACTATGTAAATTATAGTAGGTAAATCCAACTTAATAATAATAGTAAATAAATAACAACTGAAGGAGGTGGGGAATAAAATAAGGTAATTTACTTTGGAAAATAAAATTTGACTGGAGGATGAAAGGTTAAATAAAAATACACTACACATAAATGCTGTACTCTAGTTAGTGACTGTTTCATACAGAGGTAGAGGTTAGAAATCCTTAATTTATGTGCATAGTAGGGTTGAACATGTAAGTCAATATGCTGTAGATAACAATAGGCAATTTTCTCCTTGTTGGAGAAAGAACTTATAAAGAAAAGGGAAAGGCAAGATTGAACCCTGTGTTCTTGGGTCAGAATTGGAGAAATCATTAGGGACTCATTATTTTTTTCTTTAAATTTTTTTTTAAGATTCATTTAACGTTTATTTAGTTTTGAGAGAGACAGAGCACGAGCCAGGGGAGGGGGGAAATAGACAAGGGGACACAAAATCCAAAGAAGGCTCTGAAAAATTAGAAGGTGGAAAGTTTGTGGAGAAACAAATTGTTAGATAGTCTCAAAATAACTCCCTCCAAATATTTATTTATTTATTAGAATCAAAGAATGGTAACTTTAGGTAAAATTTATTCCCCTCTGCTCTTAAACTATACCCAAGGTCAAACCTAAGTTACCTGTGAATAAAACCTCATTTCAAACTTGGGTTTCACAGATTTAATTAAGTGTCTTCAGGATGAGAACCCCATGTATTTACAGGCCTAAATTCAATTACTGGTGTCCTTCAAACAAGGGGAAGGTAAGAGCCACAGATGGAGAGGAGGCCTGTATGAAGACCGAGGCGGGAGGGATGGCTGTTACATGGAACACCCAGGATTGCTAGCTATCACCAGAAGCTGTAAAAGGCATGAACAGATTCTTTCTCATTTTCCTTATAAGGCTTTAGAAAGAATGAATGCCACTGACACCTTGATTTTTTATTTTTGGCTGCCAGAACTCTGAGACAATACATTTCACTTGTTTCAAGACACCAAGTTTGTGGTAAACCGCTATAGCAGCTCTAGAAACCTAACATACCAAGTGATAGAGGTGAATACTATGAGGCATATTGATATCATGTACTCATTGTTATGCAGAATGAAAAGCAAGCATCACTTCTATGGTATTCTTCCCATAATACATATCCTCAGTCTACTAATTAGAAAACAACAGATAAAATCTGAGGGACATTTTACAAACTCACTCATCCAAAATATTAGGAACTGTTCAGGATATTAAGGACCAGGAAAGACTGTTACATGGCCCCAGATTAGAGGAGACTAAGGAGACATGATGACTGGATGCAGTGTGGGCTCCTGATGTGCAGCCCACCAGGAAAGGACATCAGAACCGGAGAGGGAATGGAAAAACTCATAAAATCTGAAAAAAGTTTATAAATTAATTAATAATCCTATGACAGTGTTAATTTCTTCATTTTGATAATGTATTATGATACATAAGAGGCCAACCTTAGGAGAAGCTAAATGAGAAGCATAAGAGAAGTCTCATTACCCTTTTTTGTAACTCTCCCATAAGTGTAAAGTGATTTCAAAGTAAAAAGTATATTAAACAAAAACCTCACTGATGAACCCAACTGAGCAGTTTCATTTGGGTAGTACAGGCAGAAGATAAACAAGACTACTAGTTGCTTTTAACTGAGATATAGAGAGGGGGGATCAGGTTGTTATGGACTGAATTGTGTCCCCCACCAAATTCATATGTTGAAGCCCTAAACTGAGTATGTCAGAATGTGACAGTTTTGGAGATAGGGCCTTTAAAGCAGTAACTAAACTAAAAAGAGGTCAACAGAGTGTGCCTTATTCCGATCTGACTGGTGTCCTAAGAAGAGGAGATAAGGACACAGGAGAGACAACCAGAGATGAACGAATCCAAAGAAAAGATCTAGAAGGACACAGGAAGAAAGTGGCTACCTGCAAGCCTCGGAGAGAGGAAGCCTCAGAAGAAACTAAATCCACCGACACCTGAATCTTGGATTTCCTGCCTCTGGAAATGCGAGACAATGAATTCTGTGGTTTAACCACCAGTGGGTGACACTTTGCTACGGCAGCCTTTGTAAAGGAACCCACAGGGGAGACAGGCAGTGGCCACAGTGGTCATGGAGGAACCTTAGGCAGGCTTTGGATTAAGTATCTCCAAATTTCCAATTCTTTTTGTCACTATGGATATTAATATTTAACTTTCCATCTGTTATGATCATTCAATCGTACAGCTAAAAGCATTTCATTTTCTCTGTGAGGAGAGAAATGAACTCTTTGCTAAGCATGAAGGGAACGTTGTAGTTGAGGGCTCACGGGAGTGGTGAACGTTTAGAAGAACGTTATGGGAAAAAGAGATCCGAGAGTAGTGAAGAATTAAGGGTAATCCCAGTGAACAGTGTGACTAAGTAACATCCCTGAGTAGTTAATTTCCTTGCATCAAAACCTAAATAGAAATGCTCTTTTGGCCGTTTGTAATTCAAGTTTCTTTTTGTCCTTATATAAAACTAAAATCAAATATGCACTATCGTATTTATGACAGCATGGCCTCTAAAAGTCAGACAATAACAGCCTTCAAATATTTTATTTGACACTGAGTTATATAATTAGTGTCAGTAAAACTTAAAATATTACAGAAATCACACTAGATAATGTCTGTTAAGAGATAATTTTCAGAAGAAGACTAAATTATAACCCTCATGTATATAAAGGAACACACATTCAAGATTATATTTAACTCACAAGGGAACCATGCAGATGTTATAACTGGTTTAAAAAGGAATCCAAAAAAAAAAAAAAAACCAACAAAAAACAAAACCAGAAACATTTATAGATCAGGAAGAGTGAAGTAAATATGCAAATGGAGGGAAAACTAGTTTTTCCACAGGGTGTAAGGAGGACAGCTGAACTTCAGCCAGATGGGATATAAATTATGTCTATCAATTACTTACATACAAAGAGTATTAAAATTTCTCAAAGATATTGAAAGATTAGAATCAGATAACCTGAATCTGTGTTATCAGACAGTACACACATATTTCGTTTTTGAAACACAAGCTTTTTGTCTACATATATAACTAGAAGCTTCTCCTTCAATGAAATATTAGTAGTTTGGGGCCAGGGTATTTAGTGTATCCATAGACCAAGAAAGCTGAAAATAGTTTCAATGTTGCATATTTCTACGACTGCCGAAGAACACTCGAAGGTGGGTGCTTCTTTTGTCCGAATCAATGTCATTTTTCTTCCTATAAAACACATAACACTTTGGATACTGGTGATGCAACTTCTATAAAGCCTTGTAGTTAATCTCCTTAATATCTACGAAATGGGTCTAAACCGAAACATTGAAACTGTGTAACACGACATTAATTATTCAACCAGAGAATCAACATGTATTTGCTCTGTAAATGACCTTATAAAGTAAGGGAAAATGACTTGGAAAATAGACCCTTATGAGAACATTAAAATAATTAGATTTTTTTTGAGGGGTAGGGTGTGAAAAACAGTAGACCTAAGATAAATCTCTGAAAGATAGCAAGAGGAGCATTGCAATAAATTATAATAAATAAATAGCTATTAAAAGCAGAAAAAGGTGGGAGGCACCTGGATGGCTCAGTCGGTTAAGCAACTGGCTTCAGCTCAGGTCATGATCTCACGGTTAGTGGGTTCAAGCCCCGCATCAGGCTCTGTGCTGACAGGTAGCTCAGAGCCTGGAGCCTGCTTCAGATTCTGTGTCTCCCTCTCTCTGACCCTCCCCTGCTAGCTGTCTCTCTCTCTCTCTCTCTCTGTCTCTCAAAAATAAATTTAAAAAAAAATTAAAAATAAATAAATAAATATAAAAGCAGAAAAAGGTGATGGCTCAGCCAGTTGAGTGTTGGTCTTTGGCGCAGATCATGATCTCACTGTTCATGGGTTCGAGAGCTGCATCAGGCTATGTGCTGACTCAGGGTTTGAAGCCCACTTCGGAATCTGCATCTTCCCCTCTCTCTGCTCTTTCCCAGCTTCCTCCCTCCCTTCCTCTCTCACTCACTCTCTCTCAAAAATAAACATTTTCTAAAAAAAATTTTTTTAAAGAGCAGAAAAGAATAAGGTCATTTTTCTTATAAAAATGCACATTAGAATACATAGATGTGCCCTTAATTACCAAACGCTTACCAAAGACACATTGAAATCCTTTCCCTACCTTAGCATCTAAAAGACAATAGGTTATCATTTATCTAAGATGGCCTAAAAGTAAAAAGATAATGGGCTAGAAAAATAGGATCACTTGGGAAATTGTATGAATATTACAAAGACACATCTTAACATATTCAGACTCAAAAGATCAGTAGTGAAGTCTAGTCTAAATTTTTAGAACATTTCAGGTGACTTTATAACATCTCTTTGTGTGAAATCTATTTCACAAGATATCTTCAACTTTTATTTTTCTAATTTACCATCTTATTAAGCTCTTACATCATTTGATTTAAATAATTCTGTGCAATATGGCTTCATGTGAAGAGTAAAGTGAATAAAGCAGAAATATTTAGGAATTCCAGGATTTTCAAGTTTCAGAAACCCATTACAACCAGAACTGCAATATTTCTGTCTCTGGGATGGAAGATAAGCATGACTTTAGCCAAACATTTTTTCCTGTTTTGGCGATGTGTTACAAAAAAAAAAAAAAATCTATCCTCAGTCCTCTTGACATTCTTGCCTTAGGATATTGACAATCTGGTCTTGTCTTGCTTTATTCTATTTTTACAGTTTTCTTATTTTATTTATTAGTTCTAGCAGGTTACAATAATTTGCTTTGCTATTCATAGCCCCTCAGGATTCATTTACTTACTTTGCTGATAATTAAGTGGTTTCAGTTTTACTAACAGCTAACTGCCTCCTGAATTTGCAATGTTTGTCAATATTCTTCCTTAAGTACTTTTTCCCTTTGCTCGTAAAGTGAACTTTTTTTTAAGGACACATGCCCACTGTTATAGTTGCCATTTGATGAAGAAGTCACTGTGACAGGTAGGTATTTTCTATCTCTGGTTGTACTTGGATAGTATCACCCCCCGCCCCCTGCACTAAAATCTGCACTCAATGAGAAATTATTCAATGTTTCATGTATTTGTCATTTTATATCAGCCAAGCTTATAGAATCACAATTCAACATTTACAAAATAAAGATTAGATCACCTGAAGCCACTTTTCCCAGTTTGACATAGAAACTGAAATACTTTGTCATGTTTTACATTTTCCAAACTCGCCAGTAGTCCTGTGTTCAAAGCATGCCAGAGTGACAGCATACTTGCATAGAGAAATCAATATGTAGTTAGGTAGTTGGTGTGAGATTTCTAGTTTATCTGAAAAGTGGTCCAGAATGAAACTAGAGTGTGTAGGAATGTCCTCAGGAGTCTATAGACCTAGCCTGCAAGTGCATGGTAGGTTAAGTATACCTCTTGGAGGTCAGGATGGGGAATACCTAAAGGCAAGTCTTGCAAAATATTCTAAGGCAGAGTGGTTAATGATTTTGAATACCACAAATGATTGGTTTTTAAAATATTTTTTGTTATGGAAATTTTCAAACAGATAGAGATTAGTAAAATGAGCACTAGTACTCACTCATCATCCAGCTTCATCAATTATCAACACATAAATGTTGCTTCATTTCTCTCTTTCCTTCTTTCCACCCTCATCTCTATAATATTTTACAGTAAATTCATTATTCATGATTCAGAACGTGTATCTGATAGAAAGGAACTTAAACACAATCTTTACACTTCATATACACATCTAATAAACATCAATATTTTTAAAATTTTTATAATTTTTAAATGCTTATTTTTGAGACAAAGAGAAGAGGGGGAGGGAGAGGGAGTGAGAGGGACAGAGGATCTCAAGTGGGCTCCACACTCATAGCAGAGAGCCTGATGTAAGGCTTGAACTCACGAACAGTGAGATGCTTAACAGGTAGATGCTTAACGGACTGAGTCACAGGCACCCCAGCAATAATTTCTTGATATATCATCTAATACTCAGCTGTGTTGCCTCTAAACATCCAATAATGAATGAATTAATGAATAAAACATCTATAGTTGCATTTGTCGACATGTGTCATCAGTCTATTTTAATTTGTAAGAGTTTTTCTCTTTCCCTTGCTTTCTAAAATGCTATTTATCTCTTCAAGTAATGTGGTTATTTGCTTTGTAGAATCTGATTTCAGATCTGGTTGAGGCAGCTTTGATGTGTCAATTAGCATGCTCCTCTTTTCCCATATATCCTGTAAAATAATTAGAGCTAGAGGTTTGAGTAAATTCAGGTTCAGTTGTTTTGGCAAAAAGACTTTGTATGTCATTTGTATGAAGTATTTTGTCTTTTTCTTGTAGGCAATGAAGAGCCACTATTATACCCTTTTCTGGATCTAGCATAGTCACATTTTGTTTTAGAAAGCAGACATTGGGAAAAGTGAAAGAATCAAATCAGATAAAACCAGAGGCTGAGAGAAATGTCATTAAGACAGTGTCCATGTCAGCAGTAGAGGGAGACAGCTTTTAAGAGATATTTGTGTAGTGGACTCAAGAAAACTTGAGAGCTGGTTCAGGTGGGGAGGCGAAAGAGATGATGGTGATGGTGTCTTGGGCACTGTTTTGAACTTGGATAACTGGATGTTGATGCTGCTAACTGACACCAAAAGTACAGGGCTCCTACATATTTTAGAAAGAAAGTCTGTATTTAGAAATAATGAGGAGAGGAGCTTCTAGAATTTATAATAGCAGCCTCTATCCAGCTGTAAGAAAAATGGACCTGGGTCTGAGGAGAGCGGTTAAAACCAAAGATAGCTATGTGGGAGTTGAATCCCTGAGCAGTGAGTGAGTAATGAGGGAAACGAAAGGTAAGAAAGGAGACTACTATGTGTTTATTTTTATTCAGTTTATTATTTTAATTCCAGTACGGTTAACATACACTGCTATATTAGTTTCAGGTGTATACTGTAGTGATTCAAAAGAATGCTTAGTCATGTAAGTGGACTCATGCACATCATGACAGGTGTAGTCTAATCCCGTCACCCATTTCACACATCCCTCCCATCCCCCTCCCCTCTGATAACCATTAGTTTGTCTACTTGAATAGGATTTTATTTTAAAATATAACAAGCAAATTGCTGACCTGAGAAAGTGAATGTTTTAGTTGTAGAGTTATCCTTTTTATATGTATTCAGGAAAACAGAATTATTAAAGGAAACTAAATTTTTAACTTAGTGAATTTGAAAGGTGTTTTCTGCCTTACGGTTTGTGAGTCTCCCTAAAAAAAATGGAAAATAAAATAGGGCCAGAAAGACAGCAAAATTGAAGGGAAAGAGCAGTTCTGGCAATAATAATAGATAAGTATTTTATGAAAATAGGTTATAGCTTTATTATTAATATTAAAGCTGCAATTCAAAATAAATTGGCACAATTTGCAATAATCATTTACCACAATTACATATACATAAAAAATTTTACTGCCTTCAAGAATCTCATACTGGAGGGTATTGAAGTTAACATTAAAATGAGAACAAACTTCAATACAGGGCCACACTGCAGTTGTGAATAATCTAGACTTAAATGAGATTCAACTGAATGGTTGTTACTCCTTCCCGAGCAGTGGCTTCAACTTAAATCCTCCCAGGAAATGCAAGAATTCTTCGGTAAAAACTGAAATCTTAGCAAAGAAAGATACAACTATTGTATTCGGAATGGCTTTCCTGGCTTGAATTTAGCACCCTTTAGAACTTGGAAGCAAAACAGATCCCAGAGAGGCTCAGGGCAGATTTGAGTATGAATATGGACTCTGAAAGTAGACCAGGTACTTTATCTAACTCAACTGCAGATTCTTCATATATAAAATAATATTATTGATACCTACCTCAAACGATACCAGAAGGAAGAAATGAGCTAATTCATATAAAATTACTTAGCCAAGGACTTGGATTACAACAAGCAATCCTTTCATGGTAGCTATCATTAATATTTATTACTACTCTCCTTCCTTTACTTTGTTAGAAGTTTTCCTAAGTAAACAACTAAACAAACAAACCTAACAGTCCAGAGTTTGAATTTTTAAAAAAACTTTTTTTTAATGTTTACTTATTTTTGAGAGATAGAGACAGAGCATGAGGGGGAAAGGGCAGAGAGAGAAGAGAGAGAGAGACAGACAGACAGAATCTGAAGCAGGCTCTAGGCTCTGAGCAGTCAGCACAGAGCCCAGAGTGGAACTCAAACTCACAAACCAAAACTCATGGAATGCAAGACGATGACCTGAGCTAAAGTCAGATGCTAGACTGACTGAGCCACCCAGGAGCTCCCTAACTGTCCAGAGTTTAATGAAGCTATTCCATGTGCTACTTCGTTAACCTTTTGGTTTGGCTAAGTGGCTCTTGGGGCCTTACTCCAACACGACCCCCTCATGTAAGTGCATGCCCTTCATAACAGCTTTCAGAATCCTAAGCATGACATGGGAATGTACCATGCTTCTAGAAATGTATCACAGTCTCTGCTGTGACTCGCCAACAGCCTTGGTGATAAAGTCTCCTCCACCTCCTATGCCCTTCCTTTTTTCCACCCCTTAGATAAGACCCTCGTGAAATTACCAAAACCCTGCTCTTCTTCATTTGAATTAACCAATCTGGACTAAGCTCTAGAGCCCCAAAGCACTCTACCAACTGACCCTAATAAAGGCATGTGCTCCAAAACCTGTCACTGTCTCTGCCCATCTCTGACTTGACCTCTCCCTCAAGACATGCTTGCCAGGTACTTCCATCAGTGTGAGTAATAAACTTCTCTATCTCAACTTCTCCTGTGGTCTTTTACTGAAGTGTGGCGATTCACCATCTGGCACCCAGGACTTAACAAAATCATAACACGTAGATAGAAACAAACAAAACAAAGAAACAAATACGTTGCTGGCTGAATCCTCTGGGAAGCCCTATCACTGGGATTGTATTATCCATGTCCCCACTTTGCATTCCCAGGAAAGCATAGATAAGTCACATATAAGTTTATGTATTTTATATTTAAAAATTAGTGTCTCCCCCAATATTAAGTTGATTTTAACTGAAAAAATATTTTTAAATGTATAGAAAAAAGTGTCTGGACAATGGTGGGAAAGAATTACATACATATGCAAAATGAAAATAATTCTCTTAGAGTGAATGTATAGATGACTAAATCTTATTTTGATTTTTCGATTTGTTAACTTTCTTGATATATTTTTATTCTGCCTTATCAAATTACAACGCATTAAATGGCAGAGAAAACCCACATTTATTATTTTACAATTCTGAAGGTCCAAAATCTGGTAGGAATGAGGCTGCTGGATGAAAATCAACATATTGGCAGGCTTTAGGAGGCTCTAGGGGAGATTCCCTTTCCTGCTCTTTCAGGTTGTTGGCAGATTTCAGTTCTTTATCGACATTACTGTTTTCCTGCTATCTGTAAACTAAAGGCTGTCCCTAGCTTCTAGAGGCTGCTCATATTCCTTCATTTGTTGATCCCTTCTTGCATCTTCAAACCAGCAAAATAAGAAAGAGAATCAAGTCACTCTCACCTTGTATTCTTTCTCTCTGGCCCACTCTCCTGCTGTCCTCCATTTTTAAAGACTTCCATGACTACAGTGGGCACAAGGTTAATCCAGGATCAGAATAATCTGCCTATTTTAAGGTCAACTGTAAGCAATTCTTACTTGTATCTACAAATTCCAATCCCTCTATCAGGTATCTTAATATTTTCACAGATTCTGGGGTACTGGAAGGTAGATAACTTTAGGAATCATACTGTCCACCACAACAAACTTTCAGAGAAAGAAAACCGAAATTTGGCATGTCTGAGATTGATTCCAATTTTGCACATTCATCCCTCTTCCCTCTCTCTAAATAAATACCAAACTCTCAAACTATAAATTACATTTAATTCCTCACACATTATGAAACACTAAATTCAGTTCTGCAATGTGTCTTATATATAAATAATATTTTCTCATTAGTATCCTTTGGACTTATCCATTACTTTGAATCTTAGAGTTCCTACTTTAGTGCAAACTTATTTTCTTAACATTCTTAACTACAAATTTCTACATAACAGTCGGTATGCTTTATCTACAGTGCTATTGCCATAGTATCATTTTCCTGGTTGAAATTTTTCATTAACTTAGAATTTCCATAGGGGAATGCCATGATTTCATCCCTCCTTAACCATCCACTTTCACTTTCATTCTACACTTGACTCTTTTTCGACATCTAAGACTTGGGTCCACCTATCATATTTTTGAGTAGGAATCTGATTCCTACACTGAGTGAGGTGTTTCTCCATATCCTTTCATACTTATTTCTCTCACCATATTTATCACACAGGTAGCATTGCCAATTTTGTCTATTTCTCCCAACAGATGGTAAAATCCTGGGACAAAAGGATTATGCCTTTTATCTTGAACCCTTGAGTTCAGTTTCCATCATGGCACCTAGCAGGCACTCCCTAGTGCTAAATGAATAATAGTGATGAAAATTATCTCTGCCCTGTGGAGTCCCACAGATTTCTTAAGTTTCCAAAGAGGCCAGTCATGAAGAAGTTATTTGTAAAATGCATACTATATGCATTCATAGTTTCAATTTTTTTTAATGTAGAAAATAAAATATCTGTAGCAAGTGTTATATATCAGTAATCAATTTTATTGCCTTCTTTTTTGGCACATCTATACTAAAAATGAATGATTTTAGAAGTTATTTTTAGAAACTTTATACTGGTCAATCCATGCACACTATAAAGCAGTATTAAATTTCAAAAAAGGCAGAGAGGTCCGCCATGGTTAACCTACTTTCACATCTATCCAGAATCACAAGTCTCCTCCAATACTGAAGCATAGGCCATGTAGTAAGAATCCTGACATGCTGACAACTCATCCCTATTAATTTAATAGTTGAATGAACAACAGTTTAGAAATCAATGGATACTTCCTCCCCTGTATTTTAAACAACTGCTCCTCTGTAAATGCTGGACATGGGGTTAAAATAGAATCTGCGTAGCAATACAAATAGTATAAGGGACCTGTCTTTATTTGAGCCTTGGTCACAGCTGAGCAGGAAGTTTAGTTACTTATAACCTGACAGTATCTGAATACTCAGTAGGCACCAGAAAATTACTATTTGAGCTTATATCTCAATTTCATGAGTGTTTCAATAGGGTCCTATTCAGATTAGAGGAAAGGTGCTCTGGAGAACACCCTTTCCAAATGTAACATAGTTGTTTACAAAATATATCAAAATATATATTTTGTAAATGTCCTTTCAATATACTAATAACTATTATTTAAAAAAGTTAAAACAGTCTCATCAGAAAACAAATATACATTTTCTAAAACTAAACTTGAGGCACCTGGGTGGCTCAGTCAGTTAAGCGTCCGACTTCAGCTCGGGTCATGATCTCACAGTTCGTGGGTTTAAGCCCTGTGCTGACAGCTAGCTCAGAGCTTGGGGCCTGTTTCAGATTCTGTGTCTCCCTCTCTGACCCTCCCCTGTTCGTGCTGTCTCTCTCTCTCAAAAATAAATTTAAAAAAAACATAAAAAATAAATAAAAATAAACATGACAGGGATGTCCACTCTCACCACTGTTATTTAACATAGTGCTAGAAGTCCTAGCATCAGCAATCAGACAACAAAAGGAAATAAAATGCATCAGAATTGGCAAAGAAGAAGTCAAACTTTCACTTTTCACAGATGACATGATACTCTACATGGAAAACCCAGCAGACTCCACCAGAAGCCTTCTAGAACTGATCAATGAATTCAGCAAAGTCGCAGGGTACAAAATTAATGTACAGAAATCGGTTGCATTTTTATACACCAAAAATGAAGCAAAAGAAAGAGAAATCAAGAAACTGATCCCATTCAAAGTTGCATGAAAAACCATAAAATACCTAGGAATAAACCTAACCAAAGATGTAAAAGACCTATAAGATGAAAACTATAGAAACTTATGAAAGAGATTGAAGAAGACACAAAGAAATGGAAAAACATTCCATGCTCATCGATCAGAAGAATAAACATTGTTAAAATGTCACCATTACCCAAAGCAATCTACACATTCAATGCAATCCTCATCAAAATCGCACAAACATTCTTCTCAAAGCTAGAACAAATTATCATAAAATTTGTATGGAACCACAAAAAACCCCAAATAGCCAAAGTATATTGAAGAAGAAAACCAAAACAGGAGGCATCACAATCCCAGACTTTAGCCTCTACAACAAAGCTGTCATCATCAAAACAACATCCCAATAGGGAAAAAAAAAAAAAAAAAAAAACCAGACACATAGACCAATGGAATAGAATAGAGAACCCAGAACTGGACCCACAAATGTATGGACAATTAATCTTTGACAAAGCAGGAAAGTGTATCCAATGGAAAAAAGACAGCCTCTTTAGCAGTTGGTGCTGGGAGACCTGGACAGCAATAAGCAGAAGAATGAAACTAGACCACTTTCTGACACCATTCACAAAAATAAACTCAAAATGGATGAAGGACTGGAATGTGAAACAGGAAACAATCAAAACCCTAGAGGAGAAAGCAGGAAATAACCTCCTTGACCTCAATCGCAGCAATTTCCTACTCGACACATCCTCAAAGGCAAGGGAATCAAGAACAAAACTGAAATCTTGGGACCTCATCAAGATAAAAAATGTCTGCACTGCAAAGGAAACAATCAAAAAAACTAATAGGCAACTGGCAGAATGGGAAAAGATGGTGGCAAATGGCATATCAGATAAAGAGCTAGTATCTAAAATATACAAGGAACCCACCAAACTCCATACCTGAAAAACGAATAATCCAGTGAAGAAATGGGCAGAATCCATGAAAAGACACTTCTTCTAAGAGGACAGCCAGATGGCCAACAGACATATGAAACGATGCTCAACCATCACTCATCATCAGAGAAATACAAATCAAAACCACACTGAGATACCCCCTCACACCGATCACAGTGTCTAAAATGAACAAATCAAGAGACTATAGATGCTGGTGAGGATGTGGAGAAATGGGCACCCTCCTACACTGTTGGTGGGAATGTAAATGGGTACAATTTCTCTGGGAAAAGTGTGGAGGTTCCTCAAAATCTATCAATAGAACTCTTCTATGACCCAGCAATAGCACTGCTGGGGATCTACCCAAGAGATACAGAAGTGCTGATGCATAGGAGCACATGTACCCTAATGTTCATAGCAGCAATGTCAACAATAGCCAAAACATGGAAAAAGCCTAAATGTCCATCACCTGATGAGTGGATCAAGAAGATGTGGGGTGTGTGTGTGTGTGTGTGTGTGGACACACACATACATACAATGAAATACTACATGGCAATGAGAAAAAAATGAAATCTGGCCATTTGTAGCAAAATGGATGGACCTAGAGGGTGTCATGCTAAGCGAAATGAGTCAGGCAGAGAAGGACAGATACCGTATATTGTCACTCATAGGTCTAACAGGAGAAACCTAATAGGAGACCGTGGGAATGGGAAATGGGGGGAAAGACTTGGAGAGAGGGAGTGAGGCAAATCATGAGAGACTTATGAATGCTTAGCACAAACTGAGGGCTGATGAGGGAGAAGGGAAGGGGCAGGAGCGGTGATGGTCATGGAGAGGGGCACATGTGGGGAAGAGCACTGGGTGTTATATGGAAACCAAGTTGGTAATAAGCTATTAAACCAATAATATAAAATTAAAAAATTAAGATTCCCAACATGAAAAAAAAATTTTTTTAATTTTAAAAAAAGTATGGGGCACCTAGGTAGCTTAGTTGGCTAAGTGTCTGACTTTGGCTCAGGTCACAATTTCATGGTTTGTGGGTTCAAGCCCCACATCAGGCTCAGAGCCTGGAGCCTGCTTCAGATTATGGTCTGCCTCTCTCTCTCTGTCCTTCCCCCACTCACCCTCTCTTTCAAAAATAAACATTAAAAAATAAAATAAAAAACAAAAAGAACTACCCTATAACACAGTCATCACACTAATAGGAATTTATCCAAAGGATACAGGAGTGCTGATTCATAAGTCCACATGTACCCCAATATCTATAGTAGCACTATTGACAATAGCCTAATTATGTAAAGAGCCCAAATGTCCATCAACTGATGAATGGGTAAAGAAGATGCAGTAAATATACACAATGGAATACCACTTGGTGATGAAAAGGAATGAAATCTTGCCATTTGCAACAAGGTGGATGGAACTTCAGTGTACTATGCTAAATGAAATAAGTCAGTCAGAGAAAGACAGGTCTCATGTGATTTCACTCATATGTGGAATATGAGAAACTCAACAGATGAATATGGGGAAGGGAAGGAAAAATAAGTCATAGAGAGGAAGGCGAACCATAAGAGACTCTTAAATACAGAGGAAAAGCTGAGAGTTGATGGGGGTGGAGATGGGCTGTGGAAAATGGGTGATGGGCATTGGGGGGGGCACTTGGAATGAGCACTGGGTGTTGTTTGTATGTGATGAATCATGGGAATCTATTGCTGAAGCCAAGACTATACTGTATGTTAACTAACTTGACAATAAATTTTTAAAAAAGAAAAAAAATAAACTTGAGAAAATGATAATACTTTAAATAAAAGCACCCAATATTTGTAAAAATGGAAAGATATAGCATGTTGGTAGATGAGGATTTTAAAATTCTTTGGATTCCAATTATCCCTAAATTGGTTTACAATATTTATCAAAATATCAAAACAATTTATTAATATTATAAATAAATAACTTTCATTTGGAAAGATAAATTGTCAATGATAGACAATAAAATATTTAAAAATAATACCAATGAGAATGTAGCTGTTCTATAAGACATTAAACTAGAATTAAATTTTCCAAAAATTAATATAATGTTGATATTTTAAAAGGAGTAATAATTAATGGAATTGAATATAAAACTCTGAAATGGATGTGATCATGGAAAATTTAGCATATCATTAAGATATAACTGCAAAGTATTGTGGAAAAAAGAATAATTCAATAAGTGGTGCTAGAAAACTGGAGGAGGGAGGTTAAGTTTAGATCTTTGTCTTGTGGCACATAAAGACTAGATGAACTAGTAAATTAAGAAACAAAAAGAAGGAGGGAGGAAGAAAAGAATGAAGACAAAGAAGAAAAAATAGAAGAATGAAAGAAGGAAAGGTAATAAATACCTAAAAGCAAATGCACATGAGTATGGATATAATGAAAGTGAAGGGAATATAGAATCTTTAGCAAATAAGGAAAAAGTGAATTCATATTTTTATCAATGGTCAGCCACAATGGTCCCTAGATCCTATCACGTAATTTCAGAAAGGTCATTCTTTTACAATTTTTATTAACTATATGATTTTTTTCACAAATACATAAGATACTTAGTTCTAAGGGGCCAGTTGAGTTAAATCTGGGGCTGAAAACATGAGAAATAAGCCTGAAATGTATTGGCATACGAAAAAGTAAAAAGCTCTCAATGACTACCAGTCTCAGGGATTATGTTCAAAGAATCAAGGAGCCAATGTGAAGTGATTCCTAATGGCCAAAGAGGAGACTGGTTGAGTATGATCATCAATAGGAATTATACTGGTAATAAATCATCATATATACCATATCTATACATGATAATCATATATAGTTCAATCCATAATAACTATAGAAAATAATATAAAAGTTCTTACGGGTTTTTTGCTTTGTTTTTCATTTGTTTTGGTTTTTGTTGTTAGTGTTATATTTGTTCTTTTGGTTACTGACAGGGAAGTGACTCACTATTTTGAAAATGGCTATTTATAATAATTAGAATTCATTTCACTTTCCTATACAAATTCTCTCTAAGAACAATCAAATGGTTGGTTGGAAGTTTCTCTGTATAGAAATACCCTAGCAAACAAATAAAGAAGAAATGATTGAGTTAGAATATTTCCATTTTGCAATTCATACTAAGTTAATGAATCCTAGCAACTATTACCAATGATAGTCAACATTCACAAAAAAATGTGCTTTCTGATGAAAGCACATATTACCAGGTATGAAGTATTCTTCCCCAATACTCTTGAAATTATTCATGACAGAGAACGTGAAAAATAGCACAGGAACACACAGTGAACAAAATCTTGATTATGTGAAAGTCTGCAGAACAAATGACTTGGTTTCTTCTCCCAAATAAATAAATAGCAAGGAAAAATAAAGGGATGGAGAAAAATCTTTCAGGCTAGAAGAGTCTTAATGTAATGCATGGAATGTCTTTGTATCTGAATAGCATAAATAATATAAGTCTGATGAGACACTCAAGGAATTTTGAATGCTGACTGAACATTTGATTATGTGGATTATTTGTTGGATAATGGGTATACAGAGGTTTGTTATTCTATTTTCCCATTTTATATGTTTGAAGTTTTCTATAATAAAAGAAAAATGCTATTTAAAAAACTACTATTCCTTTGTACTAAAACAATGACAAAGAGGGGCGCCTGGGTGGCTCAGTCGGTTAAGCATCCAGCTTCGGCGCAGGTCATGATCTCACAGTTCATGGGTTCAAGCTCCACATTGGGCTCTGTGCTGACCACTAGCTCAGAGCCTGGAGCCTGTTTCAGATTCTGTCTCTTTCTTTCTCTGTCCCTTCCCTGTTCATGTTCTATCTTTCTCTGTCTCTCAAAAATAAAGTAAATGTAAAAAAAAAAACCATAAATAAATAGAAAGTTTACTTTTTATGCATTTATTTATCCATTTGTTTCTTCTTATCCTTAGAAATGTATTTTCTTTTTGGTTTAAGAATATAAAAGGCAAGTTTACCCATATTAGATTTGTTTTTTAAATTTATTTTTCAATAGATGACCGTTACAGTGAGCTGATGTGTATCAGATAGGTGCAGTGTGTAAAGTACAATATGGTAGGAGAATGTCTTACAAAGACATCCTCTTTTGTTTATTCATTCATTCATTCATTCATCCATCCATTTTGACATGGGGCTTCATCTCATAACAGTAAAATCATGACTTGAGCTGAAATCAAGAGTCAGATGCTTAACCAACAGTCCCCAGATGCCTTGCATTGTCTTAAAGATACATTAGAAATAAGACCAAATAATATTGAGAAGTGTATTCTTAAAGAAATTCTATAAGGCTAAAATAAGGAAAAGTTTTTAAAAAATACTTCTACCTAAGGTCAAATAGATGTCACATCAGAGCTAGAATGTTAATTTTTTTAACATTAAACATTTTAAACATCAAAAACAATTTCAAGCCTTAAAAATTAAATTTTTGTTGTTTTTATATTAAAAAGACTGATATGGGGACACTTGAGTGGCTCAGTCAGCTAAGCATCCAACTTTGGCTCAGGTCATAATCTCATGGTTCATGGGTTTGAGCCCTGCGTAGAGCTCTGTGCTGATGGCTCAGAACCTGGAGCCTGCTTCAGATTCTGTGTCTCCCTTTCTCTCTGCCACTCCCCAACTCATAATCTGTCTCTCTGAAAAATAGATATACCTTAAAATTTTTTTACAAAACTGATATATACTCTGTTGATACTATGTTCTTAATCCAAGAGAAAAAAATTACCTTTTGTTAACTTTATTCTATGTATTTTTTTCTGAACCACACTATATACCCCAATTCTAAAACTGTATTACAAACTTAAATTTGTATATTGTTATATGTTGTTAAATATAACAAGCTGAGTCAAATCAGGAACTAGAATTCCAATATTTAACTTTTAATAATATTTGTAGCAGACTATTTGAATAGTGACTATTACAGAAATAATAATGAAAACACCCTTATGTTTTAATGTGAATATATTTTCAAAAGAGATATTTATCTAATAATGTTCTTCAAGAAAATGAGAGACTAGGAGACTTATTTTTTCAACACTGTATTTTCTATAGTACTCAGATTGCTGTTTTGAATAACAACAAGGAACATAATTAAGTAAATTCTATGCCTTTAAATTTTAATTTGATCCCAGAAATTAACTTTGAGTTTGGGTTGTTCAATTTTAATAGCCAACCCATGATTTAATGAATCATTTACTGTGTATTTGTGAAAGAAATCTAATCAGGTGATTTAGATTCTATCCTTATATCTAAACAAAAATTCATCTTTATCAAATAATATATTTATACAAAAGAGAGAATGAGACTAAGAGAAATCAAGGATTTTAAAGGCAGTCTAGTTAAATAAGTATGTAGCTATAAATCCTCCAATGCAGATAAGTGACTAATTAGAGAGTTAAAATTAATAAAATTTGTCTTGTGTTAGATTATTTTTAAGGGATAAGTGACCACTGAAGATGCTTTAAGCTACTCTGATTTTCCATACCTCTGAAACTATTCAAAACCAATGGAAAAAGATTCAAACCACTCATAAACTATTTTACATTTTCAGATTTTTATGTCTGACAATGTTCTTCAAAGTACAGTATTAACTATTTTACTCAGCATCTGGAATTGGCATATATCAGCTAAAACATGACATAAATGTAGCTTCTGTTGGGGAAATAATAATTTAATGATTATTAATGATGATATTCATATAGAACTAAAAACTAAATATGAATCCAACATACATGTAGAGAGGTTCAACTCATTTAATAATTGCATCAAATAATTGTTTCGGTTGCCAGGTTTAAGTACACTATCACTTAGAGATTCATTCAGGGGCTAGTGACAGAATCCAGGAATAACAGTGGGTCAAAAAGATGGAAACCTAAATCTCTCTTATGTAAAAGGAGTTGTGAGGAAGGTACTCCAGGCTGTCTGACAACTCCATTGAATCATCAGAACTGAAGACTAATTTTTTTTCTCTTTTAGTCTCCTTAGCACTTGGTCTCCATCTCCATCTCAGTCTAGATGTACGGACTGAGATGCATCATGATGTTTCAGCTTTTCCCGTGGGAAGGTAATAATCATCCTGACCCAGATCCATTAGGGAGGGGATATTCTATGACCCTAAAGAGCAGAATTTTATTTAAAGAGGAGAAAAAGAAGGATGAGGGAGAATGGGAAAGAGGAATATATTCATCTTTACAGATATAAGCTCTGGGTAGGGGTCCAGAATGAAATAATCCTCAAGAAGATGGTAGTTCTATTTAGATATTAAATGCTTACATGTCAGAGGCCAGGCATAGGAGCCACTCAGAAAGGATTTGCATAAAATAGGAGATTGATGCTGGGAAGAAACATGCTATTAGGTTGAAAGGACTTGTGTTTTCATTCACTTTGAATCTTACACAATAATTCATGCACAGATCATTTTTTCCAGATAACAGTTTTCATGTATCTTAACTTCAGTTTCTGGATTGTAGTTGTCATAGCATCCGGCCTAGCCATGCTGCTTATCAGAATCTGTTTCTTGAACTGAATAAGAATAAACAGGAGATATTCTTGAGTTGAGTTTCCTCACACAAATTCTATTTAACTAGAATTGTCCTGTAGTAAAGATCATATATTTCCATTCACAGATGATAGCAAGTCGATATTCTTGAGCAGAGACTGTGAGAAGAGAATAAGCTAAACCAGATCCCAAATGGCAGCTCATGCTGCTGGAGAGCCCCATTTCTCTCCTGATGACATTGCGTTGAGACTCCAGCAGAAACACCTTCCAATTTGGTAGTTTATTCAAGCAGGTTCCAGATAGATGGAAATTCCTGATCTAAGAAACTTGAACAATATTCTGTATTTCCCAGAACACAGAATACTTTGGGTTTATTCTTTCCAATATGCACACGTTGAAAAGTGGTTCACCTTGCCTTGAACCGCTGCTGTATCTACACACCCAAGCTTAATCCAACTCTGCTTCTTTCTCCTAAATACTTCTCTCCCCAGGTTTATCTTCAGCTATACTCCTGTGAATCTCCGCCTTGGCCAGGGCAGTCAGCCTAATCGTTTCTTCTGGGATTAGGCACTACTGAGCCTTGTCCACTCAAGAGACTGCTGGTAATTCGCAGCTTGCATCTCTCAGCATCATTGAACAAAGCTGTACTTAGGGTTGGATGAACTTACCACCTCAAAGCACGAGGCTTTCGGTGGTAGGATAATCACATTTCTTCCTCTTTTGAGCTTATCACCTGATCTTTGGCAGCCCTCACTTTCATTCCAACTTCAGATTTAAAGCCTTAAAGGTTACTGTACCATTAAGTGCTGTGTATATCCTACCATAGTGATTCTATCCCTGTTCTTAAACCCCAACTTACATATTAAATTATTTTCAGGGAAGCTGTTGTAAGGTAAAAATTTAGTAAATAAAAGTTGCATAATGATAAAGACTGAGAGGCATATCTAATAATTTTTAAAAAGAATTTAGCCTTTTATTTTTCCTATTACAAGAGTCCTCAAATTAACATGAATTATTCCTGGTAAAGTAATTTAAAGAGCTGTCCCATGGTATAGACCCTATTGATTTCTCTCACTTGAGTGTTAATAAAAAGTGGAGGATTTTCAGTGAGAGAGAACCTGGGTAATCATTATAAGTTGTTGATAGAAAAAATATTTGTCTCTAAACTAGGAGACCTGAATTCTAGTTCTAAGTCAGTACATTATTTAACATTTGTTAAGTTTGTCTTTAATTTATTAAAATTGTTGCTGTATAGTTTATTTTTATAACAAATTTCTAAGTAGTTCAAATAGACTCGCAAGCCAATCTTAAATGGGTAGAAGTTTCTAAGGATGGGTAGGGAAAGGAAAAGATATATCAATATAAACAAAACATGCACTTTGAGTGTGTTCTGGTATTCTTCTGAGGATAAATGCATGAGTGTTAAGATATCTCTATAGATTAGTTCCAGAAAGGGGTGCCTATCTATACTCTATCAATAGGCATGTTTGACTCCTATAAAGGCATAGAAGTAGCTGCTGTAGGTCCTGTTTGGAATCTCCAGGTAGAACTGACAGTTTTTTGTGTCAGTGTGGAAGACATTTGTTTCTTGTATAGATCTCTCTCTTTTATGATTGCTGTACTAACCCATGTTTTAAAAAATTCTTTTAATGCTTATTTATTTTTGAGAGAGAGAGAGAGAGAGGGAGGGAGGGAGGGGAGGAGGGAGGGAGGGGGTGGGGTAGAAAGAGGGAGACACAGAATCCAAAGCAGGCTCCAGGCTCTGAGCTCTCAGCACAGAGACTGACACAGGGCTCAAACTCACAAACAGTAAGATCATGACCTGAGCTGAAGTCGAATGCTTAACCAACTGAGCCACCCAGGCACCCCTAACCTATGTTTTTTAAGGAAAAGGGTGAAAAGAGAGTTGAGTAAAAAGGTTTATAAATTCTTGTTTATTAAATAAAAGGATTTAACAAAATTATTTCAAAAGTCCTCTCTGAATCTAAAATTATAGATTCAATTCTATGGAACATTCTTATATCAGACTATTACTGCTTTATGATAATTTTCATTGGGCAATGATTCCTGCTAAGTAACTATTTGCATACCAGCAGGAGGATGAGGATTCTGTGAAATCAGAACTAGTTTTTTCCCACAATGCAAAAGGAATTGCTTTTATAATTAGATGGTTTTTATGTTATTGCAAATAAAAGCATTAAAAACTCTAATTTTGAACTGTACTACATTCTTGTTATATGGTAAATAAATTAAACATAAAGTTTTTAAAAGTTTATTTTCAGATTTCTTTCTAACCTCTTGAATCTTCTATATGCTTACTTGGTAAGACTGATAAATATATCTGGTTGGGAAACAATATACATAGGAGAATATTCACATATGATAGCTACTTGAAGCAAATCCAAAATGATAAGATAGATTGAACAATATTTCACCACCAATTAAAAAATGGAAAAAAAAACCTCTGTAAACCTCTCTTCTATACAAATCTGAGAAGGAAAAGCTCAACCTCAATAACGTTCATTTGTATATGTATTCTTGATGATAACTTAAACTGATTGGTACTGTGTGAAGAAAATATACCATCCTTTAATCTACTTGGGATATAAGACAGCTTTTAAATGATCATCTAAAGCTAATATATTTGGATATTGAGTTTTCCAAGGGAACAGTAGTAGTTCTAAGTCTAGGAATTAGATTCTTTGTATCATTTCATAGCAACTTGTCCATAATGATACATATTTTATGCTTAGTACTGTTTTAGCTGTTATGAGAGTGTGAAATCTTACTAGAGATTATACTTTCATGACCCTTTTTATGGTTTGAAAGGAGATCACGGTATCTTTGTATTATACATTTTTATATTATATTCTAATAAACTATACTTTGAGGGCTTTATATTTTTATATTATATTCCCTACTCATGTCTGATAATATCAACAAGACAAAAAACACATGTCCTTTTGCTTTTATAGATTTCCTGAGTACGCACTATTGACTATGCAATATTGCAGAATAAGGATCTAGCTGAGTGGTATTTTTTTCTTTGTTAATGTATTTTGTACCTATTCAATAGGAAAAGTTTTATTTAAAACTAGAGTCAAGGGCTTTAGTGAACTGCATCCATTTTAACCTGCTGAGTTTATCACATCTTGGAAGATGACATTTTATAATTGCTGATGAAACCAGGCATGATGTGTTATACTGATAGTGCATAAAGCTTATGATCACTAAAGAGAAATGGTTTACTGAAAATGCATGTAAGGAATCTCTTCTTAAAATTAATATTGCTTTTCTTCAATTGAAACCAGCCACCCATGTTTATAACTATGTTAGCAAGGAAAACCCAAGGACTGATAAAGTATAAGGTCTTTTTCATTTTAGCCCTATGTGCTCCACACTGAGAAATGACTTTATTAAAACACATATGTTAAATGCACACTCACATACACTTTGAAATTTTTGATGCTTTTACATTTTTGATGTTTTTATTTATATGCTTTTTATTAAATCCAAAACATGGTTCTCCTAAAAGTACTCTAATATAAAGAATATTTTTCAAATTCCAACAAAACACAGTTTTGAGAGAAATTAACATTAGACAAAAATGAAACTGTAGCGTAATGTGGTTTCTGATATAAGATTTCATAGGTCGTAAGGATTTAGAAATAATTTTTAGCTGTTATTACACAGAATACTTCCATCAGACAAGTCAATTCTATCATCTTCTCCTAAGGAAATCACTACTGACACAGCTATAAGACCCTCTCAGCGAATGTTATGCAAGTTTAATGTGGTATAAACCTCACTTTGTACACAGAAATTGATCCTCTTAAAAACAAGAATATAACAGTGAACTATATATGTACGTTCGCACTTAATACTTCTTGTAACGTCTGTAATGTCACAATTTCTTAAGATTAACAGTACAAACTGTTTAACTTGGCTCACCCAAATACATAGGAAATGACATCTTAGAAAATAGCTGTCAGAAGCTGTCAACAGCTTTTATACTTAGCAACTACTCTGTCAATTTTCAACAACTACATCTTGCTATCAGGAGTTTAGACTGAAAGAGTAGGAGACGAATTTGTGTGCTTACAATTTTTTCATATTTTTCAAAATGTGCTAATTTGTATTTCTTTATATTTAAAACACTCAGAAAAAAGTTGGTTGAATAAGTAACTATTGCATAAAGTTACATTTTGGTATATGTGCATCAGTTTCAATAAAAAATTCAATTGGCTAAAAGAAATAAAATAATAAAATAATTAATTTGGCTAATTTAAATCTTCTAATTCCTGCTATGTAAAAAAAATACTGTAGCAGGTACTGGGGTAAGGAGAATAGGAAAGAGAGAAGAAATGTTAAAAAGAAAAAAAAAGAAAAAAGAGAAAGAAAGAGAAAAGAAAATGCATTTCCTTACTATAGGCTTTAAAACACATTTATTGAGTAAATGCTAGAGTGTTTGAGTATTTAATAAGACATTCATGTGAAACAAAAAGATCATTCCAGAGTAATATTATAATAAAAAGAAATAAATGTTATTTAGACACAATTTCTTCCTAGTGCTGAGGGATTACCTACGGAGGGATGAACTGAACCAAATTGCTTAATAATGAGTAAGAAACAAATTCTAAAATTCTATACTTTATGAGACCCACTGCCACATTTTTATCAGATGTTGGAGAAGAAACCATTCTAAATATATTCAGTCTGGTTCAATATTTTTGCCCCTTTAAAGCACAAAAGTTTTAGCTTCTGCTCTGGGTCCATGTTGTTCCACTTGCAGAAGCTGGTCATTATTTCCTTTCATCTAGTGTGAATCATCTGATTGCTTTTCCTTTCCCATTATTTTCAAACACCAATACCATATCATATCTTAACCCATTCTAGATTTGATCTCTTTCTTTTCCCCAAGTCTTATTTGTTCTGCAATTATTGGACGGTAGTCTGCAAATTAAATCATTGTATTTTTTTTAACAACCCTGCATTTGGACATACTTTCATGCCACAATTAACCATGTTTCCCAGGTGATTTTACTTGAGCAAGGGAATGAGAGGAATTATGCAAGCGTCTGGGATTCTGACACACCTGGCAAATTTTATTAATGATTAAGATTCTCATCTCAGTTTATTAAAGAGTAATCACTTATCTACAGCTACACAGCAATCACTGGTGAAACTAACAGGATTTCAACATCCATAATACATCTTCATTCTTTCCACTTAAGAGGAAAACATACTTTAAGTGAGAATTATGTCTGCTTTTAAGACCAAGAAAAGAGAGGTAAGTGATGGAAAGGTATATATTTTAAAATTTCCTTTTAAGTGGAATTAAGGACTTTAAGAAACTTTTCCTTCTATGAACTAAAACTCTTTTTGGGGGAAGGGATATGAGTACCTATCAATTTAAAGACTGGCAACTTTTCATAAGCTTGAAAGAAGCCAGTAAACATAGTTCAGAAACTAGGACGACAAGAGATAGGAGAACACTGGTTTACTCCTTTCCTCCTTGTTTTTATAGATGGCTAATTAATCTAACCTTAATATTTATTTATTAATGGAAAATATATAGACCAACTGTGTGAGCTAGTACCCTCCACATTCCGCCACTTGAACCTACCATCATGCTTTATTCTATTCTCTTCTTTAGGAGGAATATCTGCTAGCATAATGATGGCACCTTTAAATTTTCAAAAAGGAGTGTGTCAGTTAAGATACAAATTGAGTTAAACAAAATGCTTGAATAAAAGTATCTTAATTGATACAAACATTAGTTTCCCTACATTGCAAGAAGCCCAAAGTAGGTGATTCCAGAAAAGCAGTTTGGTAATGTTCCAATGAATCTAGCTCTTTCAACATCTCTGCTCTGCAATCCTCAATGTATCGAAGCATCTCCCATCATGGCCACAGCATGTCTGCGGCAACTCTGGAATCACATTCTCACATACCAGCCACCAAAGGAAGGAAGAAGAGAGGGAATGTCATTCAGAAGACATCCCTTCATTATCATTGGTGAAAATTGGGTCCTATGACAACACTGAAATCAACCACTGGTAAAGGCGAATAGTTCAACTATAACTGCTTGGCCCAAAGTTTATTCCCCAACAGCTGGGGGAGAAGCACAGTTCCCAACCTAACACCTAAAGGAACACATGTGAGAAAAGAATGACTGTTGGATAAACGACAAACCACTCTGTCACCAGAGCTAGGCTGTTTAGGCCATACTTGTTGGGGAAAGGTAAAAATTCATGGACGGGGAGTTAATGAAGGGGGGTGAATGGGATATAATTTTCCAAGTGTGTGTTATGATAGTGCTGGGATCTTTTTCAGAAAAACACTGTTTGCAGTTTAAATGGTCTTTCAATCAAAGACTATCTGATGTAGGACTGTGGTACATATGCACCGGGAAGAAGGAAATCTAAAACTATCTTAGAGAGCAGCTGTTACACCATTGACTGCCTGGAGATAAACGGAATCTCAATACTCTATCAGGACTCCACCTTGCTTCCTACTTTGTCTAGCTTTTCCATTAGTCAGAACTTGAAAGCAGGCTACTTTCTTTAATGTGACATCACTGATTTGGATCTAACCACATTATGTAGGTCATCTCCTTTATTACATCTGCCTACCTTTCACTTTTTTTTGTGGTAAAATATACATAACATATATTTTGCCATTTTAACCATTTTTAAGTGCAAAGTTCAGTGTCATTAAGTATATTTACATTATTGTGCAACTGTCACCACCATCCCTCTCCATAACATTTTCCAACCTACATAACTAAAATTCAGTACACATTAAACAATAATTCCCAACTCTTCCTCCCTCCAGCTGCTGGCAACGACTATGCTACTTTTTGTCTCAATGAAGTGGACTACCCTGGACATCTCATAAAAGTGAATTCATACAGTATTTGTCCTTTTGTGACTGGCTTATTTCACTTAGAATAACGTGCTCAAGGTTCCTTCATGGTATAGCAAGTCTAAGAATTTCCTTCCTCTTTATCTCACCACATGTATTACCACATTTGTTTACCTATTCACCTGTAAATGAACCCTCTTGGGAGGTTTCTACAATTTGGCTATTGCAAATAATGCTGTTATAAATCTGGATGTATGAATAATTTGTTCAAGTCCTTGCTTTCAATTCTTTGGGTTATATATTCCAAAGTACTATTCCATTTTTAATTTTGTGAGGAACTGCCATACTGTGATCAATAGTGGTTACACTATTTTACATTCCTACCAGGAGTGCACAAAGGTTCCATTTTCCTCACATCCTTATTAATACTTCTCATTCTCTAGATTTAGTGGTGGTAGGGGTTGTGGTGGTGGTGATTATTTTTGTTGCTTGATAATAGCCATTCTCCTGACCCTGAACCTGTATGTCAGTGTGCTTTTGATTTGAATTTCCCTAATGATTAGTCATGTTGAGGAACTTTTCAAGTACCACATGTCAGTTCTAAACTACTTTTCTTCATTTTGTTCTCTGAATGTTTTAACATATTTTTATGTCTGTTTTCTCTAAAACAAGATATGCCTTATTTATCTGTAATAGGTTCATGTTTCAGGTCAAATCTATCTTCTTTGTAAAATCTGGATGATTACTGGTGTCCTTTAAATATGTATTATTATGAACATCTATCATCCTTTTAAATCACTATTAAAATTTCCACAGATTGATATTATTATATTCATATGGGTCTTTTTCTTCTACTCAACCAAGCTTTGTGTTTACTCATCTTGTTTTTCTCCCCATTTATGATTCTGAATTGACTCATTTACAAAGAGGAAATCCTTATTTAGAATACTTATTTGGTCTTTTGTATATTAATGTGTAGTTTTCTGTGTGATTATATCACAAAGTACAAATTTTATTATTTAATTATATATCTAACTATCAAGGTAGGATATCTAGGTTCATTAGATAGTGATATCATCAATATCTGACGGTTTGATAAAGAGACAATATTATATCCTTTTATTAATAAATAATATACATAAAGACACGCTTTAGAGATAGTGCAGGTTTGGTTTAAGACCACTGCAGTAAAGCAAATATCACAAGAAAACTAATCAAATGATTTTTTGCTTTTCCAGTGCATATAAAAGTAATGTTTATACAATATCGTAGTCTATTAAATGCAATAGTATTATGCCTAAATAAACAACATGCATACCTTAATTTAAAAATGCTTTGGGGCGCCTGGGAGGCTCAGTCAGTTAAGCATCCGGCTTTGGCTCAGGTCATGATCTTGCAGTTCATGAGTTCGAGCCCTGCATCAGGCTCTGTGCTGACAGCTCAGAGCCTGGAGCCTGCTTCAGATTCTGTGTCTCCCTCTCTCTCTGCCCCTCCCCCGCTCACACTCTGTCTCTCTTTCTCTCAAAAATAAATAAACATTATAAAAATATTTTTAAATGCTTTATTGCTAAAAAGTTCTAAGCACTATCTGAGTTTTTAGTGGGGCATAATCACTGATGGCAGATCACCATAACAACAATGATATAATAATGATAATAGTAAAAAATGGAAATATTGCAAGAATTACCAAAATGTGACACAGAGGCACAAAGAGAACTATCGTTATTGGAAAACTGGCACCAACAGACTTGCTCCATACAGGGTTACCATAACCCTTCCATTTGTAAAAAATACAATAAAGCAAAGCATAAGAAAATGAAGTATGCCTGGACGTGTAATTGAATAGAAATTTGGTTGCTGTTTTATTCTCTTGATAACGATAATAATTACATCCTTGTAGCTGAACCAAAAGTAGAAAGATTTTCTAAATTTCATTTGCCCTGGCTTTCTAATAAGCACAAATTTAATTTACTGCATTCTTTTCTTCTGTCAGTCTCAAGTAGTACAGACAGAAGATTTGATTGTAAAGAACAACTTGTCATTGATATGTTCCTGTGATAACGGGCACCATGAAATATTGTACACAGATACATTGAATCCTGAGCCCAAAGAAGGAGTTACAACACTGCACCTTAGATTGCTCTAATACTGCTTTTGTGCACTCCTCTTGGTAACTTTACTAAGTAGCAAGTCCTCTCAATAGCAGCTTTAAGAAAGGTCAAACAGCATTTCCTTATACTGGGACCAAAATCATTTTGCAACTATTGATAGTACACAGAGAAAAAAAATTGAATCAATGCTTAGAAATCTAAGGCCCTGTTCCAAACTGAGGTTGTCCTAGTCTCTGTAAAGTATGTAAGAACAGAGGTTATAGTTGAAATCAAGAAATAATATTAGATTTCTCTCATTCTCCCACTGGAAATAAAGGTAAATCCTGGGTAATAAACCATTTTCGTTTGGTATTATGCTAATAAAGACTTTATCATGATTAACTTACTGTGATGATGAATAACAGTAATTAGAAAAGAATCGATGAGGAGGCTGCTCTTCTCCAACTTGATTAGTAAATGACTAATGACATATGAGATCCCTTCCCACGATCTGATCCCAAGATATCATGTAAAATCAGACCTTGAAATTGCAAATATCACTTAGTTTATGTGTAGTAATGTGTTTTGTGACAGAACACATCAAATATGTAGACTAAGTGGAAATGTGTGTAGTTTTCATTTTGTCTGAGACCTAAAGACAGTAAGTATCACCTACTCCCCTATTCTAGAATGGTATTCCAGATCCTCTAGGGTGGACTTGCAAAGGAGTTGATTGAAAACTAATGTTGCCATCCATAGATTACAACACAGTTTGAACCCTAAATGAGATTAGAGAGACCAAGAAAAGAGTAAGTGATAAAATTCTTTTGAAAAACTGTGACAATTATTTTGAATTTATATAAAAGGCTAGGGTCTATCTAAAGTAATATGGGCTAGATTAGAGAGGCCACGCATGAGAAAGAAACAGTGCGTAATTATTTTATGTTCTTCCAAAGAAAGCCATCTGTAAGAGAAAGGATAACTTTATAGACAAAGGCTATGAAGGTCTACTCACTCACTACCGGTTGGCCAGAAGCTACTAGAATCTGGTCTGCCAAAAAAGGGATGGAACATGAGGAAACTACAAAGCCCTCTCTTCCCCAGAAAAAAAGGAAAAAGTGACTTTAGTCACATGGTCAACAAGAAGGTGTCAGATCTGGTTTATAGCCAGAGGTATAATGAGAATTTCCCCTCCCCATTATGCTGGATACGCCAGAACTACAAGTAGCAAGCTACGAAGTAGGGTATGAGGAGATTTGAAGAGACGGAATGATCTGATGATCACTTTTCCTTTTCCCATGGCAGTCTTATTTCCTGCAGCTGGCTCAAAGTGGGAAGGGGACTAAAATTAAGATCAAAATTAGACTACTGATAATCACACTGAACTGGGTATTATTATTGAACAAACATTTTTTTAAGTGACTAGAGAACTTTTTATTTTCTGAGAGTGATGAGTAAGTTATGTTCTGTACCAAGACTATATCAAGAGCCAGAGAAAAAATTAGCCACATAGAGTGGATCCTATTGGACAATGAGTATTTGAGCACTTGATATTTTAACTGCTACTGTAATGACATTGCTTCTAAGCCCTTTGATTGAATGAAGAAATAAGTATGAGTTAATACTGATATTTCCAATATCATGTTCTAATTAATGCTCATATTTCCATGTTCCAAAATTAGGAACAGGATTTTTAAGTGTTTTTTATTGCACTAGATTGTTTCCAGTGTATAAAAAGTAATGTTTACACTATATTGTAATCTATTGAATGCTTTCTACTTCTTGTTTTATAATTGTCTCTTTTAAAATCAAAGGACACAGCTCTAGTAACATTAGTATATCTAATTTTTACTATGGTTTATGTAAAATAATTTTAAATTTTAAAAAATCTCACAATTACTCTAAATAATAAAAGTCCTGAAAATGTAGTTTTGTTTTTTGTTTTGTTGTTTTAAAAAAATTTTTTAATAGTTTATTGTCAAATTGGTTTCCATATAATTTTGTTGTTTTTAAATAAGTTCTACACCCAACATGGGGCTTGAACTCATGACCTCAAGATTAGGAGTTGCATGCCGTAGGGTGCCTGGGTGGCAGTCAGTCAGTTAAGTGTCTTAATTTCAGCTCAGATCATAATATCATGGTTTGGTGAGATCAAGCTCTATGTCAGGGTCTGTGCTGTCAGCACAGAGCCTGATAAGAATTCTTTCTCTCTCTCCCTCTCTCTGTGCCCCTCCCTGACTTCCTCTTAAAATAAATGAACAAACATAAAACAAACAAAGAATGTTGCATATTCTACCAACTGAGCCAGCCAGATGCCCTGGAAATACAGTTATTTTCAAGCTTAGAATATGTCCAACTAAAATTGTGCACAGTGCTTAATCCAAAATCCCTTGAAAAAAATCTCTATGCTTATTTTATGTATAAGCATAAAGATGCATTGTGTTTCCATTCTTTCACAATTTTGAGGGTTTTCTTCCTCTCCATTTTAATTTAATTTAATGTGATTATTTTTAATATATAGAAATGTACATGTTTCATAAGTCAAAATTATATAAACATGTATATCTACTCTTCCCCATTTCAGCTGTTTATTCTGAATCATTGACTTTCCGTTCCAAGATGATATTCATATGCGATTGTTTAATTACATTAAAAATTGCATTGTGTTCATATATCTTTCTCCTTCATTGCTTTTTCTATGGGTCACCTCTGCTGAAAACTTTTTAATTTCATTTGTTTTATAGAACAGTTACACTTTCTTTCCTTACATTTGTTTAAAAAGATATTCCAATGTTGCCTTGAATATATATTGCTGTCAAAGTTTTGGATAACAAATTGATTTTTTTCATGTATAAATGACTGTTTACCTTAATATCTTAATATTATCTTATCTTACCCTCCATTATCTTAATATCTGGTATTATCCTAGATCAACTTTCCCAGAAAAAATTCCCAATGGAACCTTTCAGCAATCAGGTCCACTTACATATCATGAAATTTTCCTCAAATTATAATTGTAAATTGTAGTTGTGATCTACTGTTGACTTTTTTTTAAGCCAATTATAACTATTTTGGATCTTCTTTGCCTGTCATCTCTACCACTTTTTCTCAGATCCTCTCTTTCTTCTTTATTATTTTTTACTCTTGGTTCTTTTAATTTCTATTTGGTATTTAAATTCAAAGCTAAGACTAAAAGCAAAATAGGGATATTACTAGAAGAATAGAATATTTTATGCATGGCCTTAAATACATATATTAATAAAAATTAAATTATTAAAATAATGAATTTGTAATAAACTTTAAAAGATACAAAAATAACAAGTAGAAAGAAGAAAAAAGATAAAAAACAGAAAATAATAACAAAATGAAAATTACAGATCTAATAATTAAATAATCTGATTCTTAAAACAGTAGCAATAAATCACCAGGTAATTTCATTTGAAAAATAGAAAGCGCAAATATGTATAAGAAATTTAAAATGTAGAAGTTGCCTGGGTGGCTCAGTCAGTATAGCATCCAATTCTTGATTTTTGCTCAAGTCATGATCTCATGGTTCATGAGGTCAAGCCCCATGTTGAGTTCTGCTCCGACATATGGAACCTACTTGGGACCCTTTCTCTCTCCCTCTTTTTCTGCCTCTCCCCTGCTTGTGCTCTTTCTCTCTCCCTTGCTCCCTCTATTTCCACCTCTCTCTCTCTTGAAATAAATAAACGTTTAAAAAAAGAAAGAAAACATGTAATAACTATTGAAATAAAAATCTTATAGGAAATTACATTGTGCAAATCTATGAAAATAAAGTTGAAAATCCTATGAATTAAATACTTTTTTTTGAAGTGATTGAAAGTATTTTATTTTTTTTT
>NC_043701.1:85689514-85808406 GCF_006229205.1 Suricata suricatta
GTATTGGCACAAAAACAGACACATAGACCAATGGAATAGAATAGAGAATCCAGAGCTGGGCCCACAAATGTACGGTCAATTAATTTTTGACAAAGCAGGAAAGAGTATCCAATGGAGAAAAGACTGCCTCTTTAGCAGGTGGTGCTGGGAAAATTGGACAGCAACATGTAGAAGAATGAAACTAGACCACTTTCTTACAATGAATTAAATACTTTTTAAAAAATACATAAAATTTCAATGGAGATCAAATGTCTAAAAGAGTAATGTCCATAAAAGAAATAGAGAAAGCTTTCGAGGACTCCCTTTCTCTACAACATAACCAATCTCTGGTGGTTTCTGGGAATTCTTCAAAATATTTAAGAACTTAAATAATATTGCTGCTAATTAACTAGTTAAATGAAATGCAATATAAAAAAAATTCATGCAGGAGCCCCTGGGTAGCTCATTGGTTAAGCGTCTGACTGTTGGTTTCAGCTCAGGTCATGATCTCATGGTTTGTGGGATTGAGACCCAGGCTGGGCTCTGCACTGACAGCACAGAATCTGCTTGGGATTCTCTCTCTCCTGTCTCCCTGTCCTCCTCCCACTTGCGTGCTCACTTTCTCTCTCTCTCTCTGTCTTTCAAAATAAATAAACATTTAAAAAAAGAAAAATTTATGGAGCAACTATAAATTGATACCTGATAAAGGTAGTACAAAAGAAAGAAAAATACTACTTATGAGTACTGATATAAAATATCAAATAAGGTATTTGCAAATTAAGTCAAATGTATATTATAAAGATAACACCAAGTGAGGTTTACTTCATAATGCAAGGTAGGGATTTAAAATTTTTATGAGGAAATTGTTTAATATTATTCATATTATCATAAAAAGGGGAAAATAATAACCACTTCAGATTCCAGAAAATTCCCAACAAATATCATTAAAATACTCAATAAATAGAGTATCATTGTATACATTCTTAATCTGAATATGTAACATATATACAGGCACATTTACAAAGCACACATACAGACAAAAAGCAAGGGAAAATACTATGCTAAGATACGGGAAAATACTACATTCTTCATTTAAATCTGAAGCTACTATTACGACTGTCTTTTAAAAAAATGTAATGTTCTATTAGCAAAAGCAGTTAAAATAAGGGGAGAGAAATTAAAATTTTGGAGAACCAAACAATTAGAAATGAAAAGACGCAGTTCTTGAATTTTATGTTGAAGTTCTTGAAGTTTCTAGATATGTAATCTTACCAAATGTAAATAGATTTACTAGAACCAGCCCCTCTTCAGGACCCATCCAGGAGTCCATCCAGGACTCCACCCAGAATCAACTCATTATAACAAGAGACACTCCTATCACCAGGGAATTCCAAGGGCTTTGGAGCCTTGTGTCCTGACTGGGGTCAAAAACCAAATATTAGAATAAAAGATGATTCTCCTGTTCTTATCATTTAGGAACTACAAGAATTTTAGGAGTTCTATGTTGGAAACTGAGATCAATTATCAATAAAAGATTCTCCCAGTATCCGTATTTACAAGCATTTCAGGGGCCCTGTGTCAGGAACCAGAGGCAGAGACCAAAATATGTATTTCTATTTATTTCACAAGAAGCTTCTGGAAATCTTTTCCTAAGGAAAAGTTGAAGGCAATCATCAAGATGCATCTCACCTCCTTCCTTAGTGCTTGAAGAAGTCTAACCCTTAGAAAAAGTTTAAATTATATTCTGGCATTCTTTCTCACCATATGAACCATATGAATTTCATAACTAAATATTAGAATTGTTTTATGAATACAGAAATTAATCTTTATTTAAACTTAGTAAAACAAAGCAAAATAACACTTTTAAAAGAGTTTTAGTCCTACAAGAAAAACTATTTTGTGTAATATTTTGATAAATTAGAATAATGCTATATTATGATTTGTTTAGTTGAAAAATTTTAATACATTTTGGTCTACTGCATTATTTTAATGTTTACTTCCACAGAGGACAATTGATAGACTTTGTTTTCATGGATGACACACATACTAGGTCTTCTTTTTACAAAAGGTTTATGTAGACCAAAAATGTAAATCAATTTAACGAAAAGCATTAAACAAATTCTATTAAAGATGATGAGATTTCACAAGAATTGTGAAGAAACATTCAAATGACTGAATTGTGAAAAATACTGGCTGACTAAATAAGTACTCTTGGCTGGACCATATTTTCAACAGATACCTAATGAAATTATTCTTTGTCCCCAAGTGTGTGATCATTGCCCTATTTCTTAGCTTGCTTCTGGACATGATCATCTATTCAGTCTAACAGTGATTCTCCTCTGCCCCTTTCCATTTTATCCCATTCATTGTGTTAAATAAATCATAATTTGATCTCCTTCTATATCTACAATATTATATTTTGTGTCTATCTGTATTTATAATATTCTATCTACATATCACTGGTGCATGCACATATTTTACAACTTTATTTCCATTCCTATGTCCTCAGTTCACCCTCATTAGTGTGTTTAAAATAATTATAAAACCTTTCCATCTCAATGCTTTGTGACTTATGCTGTGCCTCTGTCACCCTCACACCCAGAGCTGTCATTCTAAAGCACAACACTGATAACCTAACTATATACATTTAAAAGTCTTTATCAGTTTTTCACTGTCCATAAAGCAGAACTCAAACTCTTAGCATGGCAAATGACATCTTTTATATTGAATCCCAAACTAAATGTTTAACATCATCATTCTCTCTACACAATTCCTAGGTTGGCATTCAGGCACACCAGGCTTTGTAATAATAATTTATCTTTGAAAAAAAAATTGTTACTTCTGACATAATTGCCTTTCTCCTCTACTTTATCTGTTGAATTCCTGCTTCCCCTTTAAGAGGTAAGTCATTTATCATCCCTTCTATATAACCTTCCCAAATTTCTGAAAGAACATTTCATTATTCATTCCTCTACCCTACCAGTTATTTTCCCTATTATAGAATACCCTGTTTCTACTGTGTGATTCATCTATATTTTCCTTTTTATTATTGTAGACCAGGTCTTATTCATGAGAGGCAGTATAATATATAGTTTTCAGATTTGATGCTCTGTGGTAAAGGAGAGCTGGGTTAAAGTCCAAGAATAAGTGGATTTCTGGGAAATGTCAGATGAATGAATGGATAAATAATTAAATGAGCTGAGAACCATCCCATGCATCAATGTATTCTTTATCCCAAGAACGACTTCTCCTTTCACAGGACTACTACACTCCTTCAAAGTCTTATTCGCTTTCATTTAAAAAAAAAAAAAACAACCTAATCTCATTTAGTGTATAGAGGTGAAAATAAGTTTAAAAAGATGCCATATAAATGCCCATTTTGTATTCATTGGTAAAATACTACTGGTTAAATCGCTGTTTTGAACTTGACAATATATGGTCCCATCCACTCTCATCCCACAGTCTCTGACCTCAAGGGGCACATCCCTGCTGTGTGGTAAGCTTATGTTTAGCCATGCCTTATAAAGATTTTATGACATCATTAAAATTATAATTGTGCATCATCTAATTATGTCATTAACACATACAAATTATGTGATTAGAGCTATTTACATTAACATGCAATTACATCGAATTATGCTAATAGGCAAATACAGGATAATTAACTAAAATTAATTTTAAAAGCAGAGAAATTAACTCAGATAAACTACATTCAAATATCATTACATATTTAGAAGCAAGCAAGTAAATATTCCTGTTTTATCTGTACTATTTCAAACTCTAATCCACATGTCAACCCACTTTCTTCTTCCCTCTCCAATCCAAACCCCATATGTAATACAAGTACTGTGCCAAAGTACAGATCCAGTGAATTCTTTCTCTGCTTAAAAATCTTCATTTTCACTATTAGAAACAATCCACATTTTTATTCCTCAAAAGCAGAATTGACTTTCACTTGCAGTGAGTTTTCTGAATCTTTCTAGTAAATTATCAGACCTGAAAGTGGTTTGGCATACCCTTGAACTTGTGGTCAGTGTCAGAAGCAAAAGTGGTCTCACATGAACTCTCCCTTCTGTCTTTATAGTCAGGCCTTAACTCCTCGTATTTGGCTTCAATATCTTGGGTAGACTTGGAGGATTGTGAATTTACCCTTAAATTTGGCTAACTCTGGATAGTAGCTTTTGTTCAAATATTTGCAATCATTTTAATAAATTCAATTTATTCCTCAGAACACTACTTTGGCTTCTTCCTGTAGGTTAGAATATTTAGAATATTTAGAATATTATTCTATTGAAAGTAACTTATAATTTCCATTTGATTTCTTCTTTAAACCTAAGAATGATTTTAATTGTGCTTTAAAATATCCAGGTTAGAGATTTTTAAATTTCATTTTTTGTTAAATTTTAGTTAGATTTACATTAATGTTTTTTGTATTTGTAAGTATATTGACTATGCTGTTTGGAATAGGTTTGGTTTATATCTGTTAAAAATTTGTTCAGCTTCTTAAATGTATAAGTGTGTTTCTTTTGCCAAACTTGAGAAGTTCTCTGCAACTATTTTAATATTTCTCTAGTTCTTCACTCTTTTCTCCTTCTGAGAATGATGAAACAAATGTTAGCCTTTATGGTAATGAAACAGATTCTAAGGCTCTATTCATTTTAAAATATTTTTCCTCTGCTATTCAGATTGCATAATTTTTATTGATGTGTCTTCATGATTACTATATCTTTCCTTCATTTCCACTCTACTCTTGCATTTATCTAATAAGTGTTAGAGTTTTAACCTTTTATAATTTCCATATTGTTCTTCTTTTCATCTTTTATTTCTTTGCTGATACTTTCTATTTTAATTTATTGAGTGTTTGTGATTGTTCATTTGACACTTTTGTAACTACTTATTTAAAATACTGATGATAATTCCAACATTTACACAATTTCATTTTGAGGAACTGTTGATTTTCTTTTTCATTGAAAGTTGAGATTCTCATGACTTTTCTTATTCTAAGTAATTTCAGATTGTGTCCTGGCCATTCTGAAGACTAAATTTTAAACCTCTGGGTCTTGTATACGTCTAATGGATAACATCAATAGTTTCTTTTTTGATGGGTGATCAACGTATGGATCAGGTTGTTCTGACAGATAATCAAGCTGCGAGTTCTAACCCACCTTCTCCATGCAGCAGTTCCAATGTCAGTTCCATTTCATAGATTTTGCAATACTATTCAAATTTGTTTCATTAATGCACCACTTGGTGGTTCATCTGACATCTGTATAAAGTTCATGCAGTAAAGTATTGATATATAAAATTAGGCTCCAGTCCCAAAGCGTCTAAGTTGAAGTCTGAAGTTTACTAACAACTTCATGGGTCATTTTTCTGAGCTCCTTACTTCTTACAACCATTCTGGTAATTTCTAATTCACTCAAATTCCTTCTCTCTACCCCAAAATTCCTCTGGCTTGTAATTATTCACATCTACAATTGTGTCATGTCCAGGGCCAAGCAGCAGAAGAGGAGAAAGTAACAAATAAACAAAAAGCAACAAGGTTCTCCCATGCTCTGTTGGACCTACAGCTTCATCAAACAAAGAAGTTCCATACCCTCAGGGTTTGGGGGCCTGTAGGTCACAGTGACACCACTCTTACTGCTGTCACAGCTGCCATCATAAAATCGCTTTGGGGTTATGGTGCAAGAAAATAGAAGAAAGCACTATCAACAATTGCCAAAGTATGGAAAAACCCAAATGTCCATCAATTGATGAATGAATAAAGAAGATGTGACATATATATGCAATGGAATAGAAGTCAGCAATCAAAAAGAATGAAAGCTTGCCAGTTGTAACAAATAGCATGGATGGAACTAGAGTGTATGATGCTAAGCAACATAAGTCAGTCAGAGAAAGACAAATATCATATGATTTCACTCATGTGGAATTAAAGAAGCGAAACAGATGAACATAGGGGAATAGAAGCAAAAATAAGATAAAAATAGAAAAAACAAACTATAAGAGACTCTTAAATACAGAGAACAAACTGAGGATTCCTGGTGAGGTATGAAGTTGGGGGATGGGCTAAATGGATGAAGGGCATTAAGGAGGGCACTTGTTGCAATGAGCACTGGATATTATATGTAAGTGATGAATCACTAATTACACATGTTAGCAAACTTGGATTTAAATTTAAAAAATAATAAATATATATACATAAAACATAATAAATAAAAAATAATAAACAAATAAGAAAAAATGACAGAGATAAAACACAGGATTTTATTCTTTCTGTGCTTAGGATTTCCCATTCCTGCTCCTTAATTCAGACCTTTTAAAGAATTTTTCTCCACATTGAGATACCACCTCATGCCAGTCAGAGTGGCTAAAATGAACAAATAGGAGGCTATAGATGCTGGAGAGGATGTGGAGAGACAGGCACCCTCCTACACTGTTAGTGAGAATGTGAACTGGTGCATCCACTCTGGAAAACAGTATGGAGGTTCCTCAAAAATAATAGAACTCCCATATGACCCAGCGATAGCACTGCTAGGGATTTACCCAAAGGACACAGGAGTGCAGATGCATAGGAGCACATGTACCCCAATGTTCATAGCAGCACTGTCAACAATAGCCAAATCATGGAAAGAGCCTAAATGTCCATCAACTGATGAATGGATCAAGAAAATGTGGTTTATATATACAATGGAATACTACATGGCAATGAGAAAGAATGAAATCTGGCCATCTGTAGCAACATGGATGGAATTTGAGGGTGTAATACTAAGTGGAATAAGTCAAGCAGAGAAGGGCAGATACCGTATGTTTTCACTCACAAGTGGAACAGGAGAAACCTAAAAGAGGACCATGGGGGAGGGGGAATGGGAAAAAGTAGTTGAGGAGAGGGAGGGAGGCATACCATGAGAGACTGAGAACAAACTGAGGGCTGATGAGGAAGGGAACAAGGGGCAGAGGGGTGATGGGCATGGAGGAGGGCATTTGTTGGGATGAGCACTGGGTGTAACATGAAAACCAATTTGACAATAAGCTATAAAAGAAGAAAAAATAAAGGGTTTTTCTTTACATTCCTATATATCTGAGTGTGTTAAGATCAATCCAGGGGGCATTGAAGAAAAATATGATAAATTCCACACTGGCTCAGTGACACATTGAATTCTGGTGTCCTTACAGAATTCACTTATTTCTTATTATGCTTCTGAATTTTCATAAGCAATAAATAAATAAATAAATAAATAAACTAGTAGAATTTTAAAGGTCATCTAAATATGGAGACTGTAGTGAGTAAGAAATCCTAATGAAATGATAAAAACTATATGTAATAATTTCCAGGACTATTTTATGGAAAGTAAGCTTCCCAAATTGATTAAAGAACAAATATAAAACACACAATTATCTACTTTTTAAGAATTGTAATCAATAGTTTTTAAAGGTCCTCCCCTAAAAAAGCAGAAGAGTTTGAAGATTTAAATAAATATCAAAACATCAGCACATGGTCTAGAATATAGGCAGAATCTGAGAACTCCTAGACTTTATCAGGCTTTTCTTCCTTTAACACTAAAATAGGACATGCAAGGATACAAAATTAAAAAATATAGCCCAGGGGTACCTGAGTGGCTCAGGAAGTTAAGCATCTGATGCTTGATCTCAGCTCAGGTCTTGATCTCAGTCATGAGTTTAAGCCCCATGTTGGGCTCTGCACCAGGTGTGAAGTCTATTAAAAAATATAGGGGTACTCAGGTATCACAATGGGTTAAGGCCTAACTCTTGATTTCAGCTCAGGTCATGATCTTACAATTCATAAGATTGAACCCAGTGTGGAGCCTAGTTGGGATACTCTCTCTCTCACACACACACACACTCTCTATCTCTCTCTCTCTCTCTCTCTCTCTCACTCCTTCTCTCTCTCTCTCTGTCTCTTTCTCTCCATACTTACTCACTTCTCAAAAGAAATAAATAAACATTTTTAAAAATCAAAAAAAATGTAGCTCAAATTCATTTATGTCATAATTGTTATAAGTCCCATGTGAATATTAGCAAATCAAAGACAAGATGTATATATAAAGATATCACAGTCAAATAAAGTTTAATCCCTGAATTACAAAGATTATTTAGACTTAGAAAATTTGATAATATAATTAATGCTTTTAATATATTAAAGTAGAAAATTTATTTAATTCTTTTAAAGGATGCAGAAAAATACCAATCACTAATAAGGAAATCTCTTAAGACAAATAATAGAAAAGGACCTGGGTGGTCAGTCAGTTAAGCATCTGATTTTGGCTCAGGTCATGATTTTGTGGTTCATGGGTTCAAACCCCGTGTCAGGCTCTGGGCTGACAGCTCGGAGCCTGTAGCCTACTTAAGACTCTGTGTCTCTTTCTCTCTCTGACCCTCTCCTTTTTGCACTCTGTCTCTTTCTGTCTCTCTCAAAAGTAAATAATATTTTTAATAAATTAAATAAACATTAAAAATAAAAATAAAAGAAAAATAAGAATAGAAATATCTTTAGCTTGAAAATTGGCATCTACTCAAAACCTAGAGTAAACATATTTTAGTTTAATATGCTTGAAACATTTCCTTTAAAGTCAAGAAGAAATGTATGTTAGCCACATTGTGCTACATAGATCTCATTGATGTATTACTAGTTTACATAATGAAATGCTACATATAAAAACATTTTTAAAAATCTAATATAAGATATTTTTAGTGTTATTATGGTGACAGATAGTAGCTACACTTGTGGTGAACATAGCTGATGTATAGAGTTCTAACTATATATAAATACACATATATGTATATATACACATTTTTTTATTTAAGTTTATATTTGAGAGAGAGACAGAGAGAGACTGAAGGCAAGGTAGGGGCAGAGAGAGAGAAAGATTGAGAGAATGCCAAGCACAGAGCCTGACGTAGGGCTTGATCTCACAAACAGCATGACCTGAGTCAAAACCAAGACTAGGATGTTAACTGATTGAGCCACACAGGTTCCTCTATATATTTTCTATTATAGATGTATATATGATTTTCTATCTTGTTTCAGACAAATTCCCTGGTTTCTACACAGAAATTTCTTTTTTTGATCTAAGAATTAAGTTTTTGTAACACTATCCATGCAGTTTTTATACCACCACATGGGGTTCTATGTCATTTAATGAGGCATTTCTCTTAATCAGTCTGAGAAGTTCTGAAATGTTTTCAAGCTGTGCACAAAGATGAAAATTTATAGAATATGCTTGACTACAAAATTTTTCTGTTTTCATCTATATATAAATAGATTTGAGAAGCTGGTGGTCTACTTGGCGTCTACCTCACAATTTACAAAAATTTAGATGGGCTATTGAAAAAAGTATGCACATACTATTAAGTTTGAAATATTATTACATATATTTCCTTTCTCCTCACCACCCAAAATAAAGAGCAAATAAACAAATCCACTATTAAGAGTTTGGAGTTTGAACTCTGCAGATTTTAAGGGATAATTTCAAATATTTTCCTAATAGATTTTATCTACAGGATGGAAAACATGTTAGAAGGAGAATGTGGGTAAATGTGGCTGCATAAACTATTGTCTCAGACCATTCAAAAGAAATAACTACCCACATCCAACTGATGTACAGTTTTAGACTGTATACAATCCAACTAAATCAGCTGTGTAGTAATGACCAGAATGCTAAGCTGAATTCCCTTTAATGTGGCTCATCTAGCCACAGATGGAAATAGTGCTAATATAGGAAGTAATATTACTTTTGTTTAACTTCACTTTTACTTGCTGATGAAACTTTACTTCAACATAATCTTTAATGTATCTATCTAGTTCCTTATATCCACATAATAAAGGGGAGAGAGCTCAGTCTAACACAAAGTACCATTATTTCAAATGTGGGTCCTTTTATAATGGACTCAAATGATTTCATGAAGCATCTCTGTTAAGAGGTGAGTAGGGGTATTACTGGGAGCTGGCATCTATAGATCACTATACATTTCCTTATTTTCTTATAGTAAAAAAAGTAAAACAAAGTTAGACTTTTTATGCATAACTTATGTCTATTTCTTATGAAACTATCAAAACCAAGGCAAGTTATATTTTAGACCTACAAAAATAGCAAACAGACAGTAAATATAAATAACACTGTATGTTAACTAACAGGAAATAAAACAAAAACTAAAAAAATCACAGACAGTAGATTTTTTCATAGCATTCATTTGGTTAAATCTCTAGACAGCATCTTAAACTGAAGGCATCAGGTTATAAACCTTAATATTCTGTTAAGCCAAAAATGCTAGTTGTGGTCAAATGATTCACTCATCATCATTAGAGTACATATGCAGGGAATTTGGTCATTGTGTTCCCAGCTGGCAGCTTTTACTAACATCTGGGTTATTAACATCAGAATCAGCAATCTAGAGAATTGTTCCTTCTAACATATCCAGCTAATCCTGGACCCAAATTAGTTCTCTTCCAAACCCACCTGCAGTAAAATCTAGCAGTCAAACATATTACTCTTGCATAGAATTGTTTGAGTTAAATGTTAAGTGTATATATTAGGATTAAATATTCCAGAAGAACCCAGGCCTGACTTTCTGTCTGTAGACAGCTTTCAGTACCCTGTTCTTGGAAAGTAAAAATCAAGACGCCAACGTTCATTTATCAGTGAGAAATCTCAATGAAGATTGGGAGATTCTGACTGCTACGTAACTAAAGCTGTTTGAAAGAAGGGATGTTTTCCTCAGACTTGAGACAAATAATCACAACTTGAGAAGTATCGAATCATAAATATTTTGGAACTGTTTGCTTATATGGAGTATACTCATAGCAGGTTTAAATGGCAGTTCTACTGTTTGAGATTCTTGGTCCTGAAGCTGATTACTCCCTTGTTCCTAACCTAGTTTAGGGAAAGTTATACCACGTCACGAAAGGGACCTAAAGCCTCTTCTGATTATTTGCCAGTTATTTTACTGTATTTACAAACCATCAAGATAGTTTAATGCCAGAACGTTCAACCAGTTTGGATTTTGTATTCAAAGCCTTGTAACATGGCTTACATCATTGCTATTTTCTCTCTGTGTCCCCTTCACAGAAACTTGTGTGCTTTTTTGTGGAACACTGATTTTAATGCAAACACACGTTTGACCAAACTCAAATCTGTAACTTTAATAAATAAAGTTCCTTAAATTAGTAAAATTCTTTAAAGAAAACATTACATTTCTAAAAGGCTAGGTGGCAATACCTGTGTTTAAAATATATACCATTCTATTGGTAATTCTTTTAAGAAATTATCATATGAAAATAGTATACAATGGTCTTTTTTTCTACAATATTGCTCATTGCAGTAGGAAAAACTGAAAAGTACTTAAATATGCTACATAATAAAATTAGCTAAATAAATTACAGTATATTTGTATCATGGGATTCTAGTCATTCATAGAAAAATCACTTCAAGTAGATATGTATTTATATAAAATATGATAAAGAAAAATTATTAAGCAAGAAAGTAAACTATTAAACACTAAAGGGCATAATTGTGTGTGATGTCATGATTGTGTTCTGTGAAATATATATACATACATTTTTCGATGACAAGAAGGATATTGTTGACAATAACTACCTGTGAGTGGTGGAATAATGGAAGTTCAATTCAATATTTTAGCTTAATTTTTTAGAATTTTCTCTAATGGAATTAATTATTGGTATCAAAAATAAATTCATTTAATTTCTCTTAAAACTACTTCACTCTCAGGTTTTCTGTGGTTGTTTTAAGCAGAATTAAGTGCTCTTTCTTCCATCCTCTCAAGGCACTTTAATCACTTATCGTATCAGTGTAAACATACATTTCCTTGACTGATTCCGCCACCAGATTCTGAGGTGTGAGGAGCAGGGGCAATAATAAAATCATCTCTGCGTTCCCTGATATTAGAAACTACTTGACTCTTAATGACACTAATCATAGTTTTTAGGATGAATAAGTGAACAAATCATTAAGCAAAGTTTGTCTAATTGTATAAAAAGAGAACTGAAATTGATCTGATTAAGTCTAAGTATCAGAAACTACTTCAAGTTAAATTCCACAGGTATTTAATGCATTTCTACCTTCTAAATTAAAATAGCTCGCCCAGAACCATACACACTGTAAGCCCTCAATTAATATTGATTGAGATAATGCTATAAGAGGCATGAGGTAGACCAGTAAATAACACAGAGAATCTTAATTCAGATCATGTTTTCAAATGATAACTAAAGCTTCAAGTGATTCTGTTAGGTGGCAATTCGATTTAGAAAGGAGAATTGGGGCAAGGCTTTTAAGTTATTTATTTTTATATACCAGCCTAAATTAAGAAAATTTATAGGATATTACAATTTGAACTATATAGATATTTCATTTTAGCATCAAAATCCAAAACCATAGAATATTTGCACACACCTAAAATAATAATGACAGTAACAATACCAGTAGTAATAATAAATCTGCCACATTAGATCTGCTAGTTATAGTTATCTACACATATTGAAAGTCGAGGACAGTATGAAATATTTTATTTCCATTGTTTATAAAGCCTAGTCCTGGAAAATATAATAATTACAGCACATATTTGCTTTCTTCATCAATTTGCTTGTCCAGCACTATGCTAACTAATTTACATATCATTGTGATCAGCAGAACAACTGTTTCAGTGCTTATTATAATTCTGCCCATTTTACAGATGAGGAAACTATAATACAAGAAGTATATTTCCTCCAGCATCATGCCAACTTGTATTTTATACATGAAGTCTATCTGATGTCAGAATCTGTACTTTTAAGTGCAACACCAAAGTGAGAAAAATTATCACAACCAGAAAAAACATCTTCACTTGATTTTCAAAATATTCAATTTCATGTGTTATGTTAATTAGCATTTTTTACATAATTAAGAAATTGATTCTAAAATTCTGTGTTGAAATGACCTGCATTAGACCTCTAGAAAATAATAATGAGGATAAATTGAATGATGTGTGAAAGATGGTTTTGATTCCTTGTGAAAAAGCAATATGTAAAATATGAAAAGGTACTGTATTAAATTACTTATTTCAAGAAGGGAACCATATGTAACTGAGTATTTTCTTCTGGATATCAAAGGTAATGCATGCCCTAATTAAAATAAAAATATATATTAACTATTTTAGAATCCCCATACTATCATATGCAGAGGATTTTGTCCACTATATGTTGTCTCTGCAAGAGAAAGACAATAACTATCACTAGATGTTTATAAAATAAGATAAAATGCATCTTGGGAATGGAGCCTGAGATCCTACAAAGCCAAGATCAAAGGCACCATTATTACTTTAGTAAAAAAGCAAAACAATCTGCAACCAGGAAACTCTTACATCTTAAAGGAAAGATAAAACAAAAACAAAAGCAAAAACTTCAGGAACTAGAAATGGAACTGGATTCATCAGATTCTAATGATAGAACCTTAATGTTGTTCATACTCAGCATCAAAGAATAAACATTCCACACTCTCACCTGCTCTTTTCATTAAGTTGTGAGAAAAAGAATAACAATCCTGGTCTAAAATCTCAAAAAGAACTATGCATTTGTGAATAATACTTTTATTTTTTTTTAACTTATTTGTTATTTTTGAGAGACAGAGCGTGAGCAGGGGAGGGGCAGAGAGAGAAGGGGACACAGAATCCAAAGCAGCCTCCAGGCTCTGAGTTGTCAGCATAGAGCCTGACATGAGGCTTGAACTCATGAGCTGTGAAATCATGACCTGAGGAGAAGTTGGCCACTTAACCAACTGAGCCACCCAGGCACCCCTGTGAATACTACTTTTAAATACCTGTGGATATTAGTTTCTAGGTGAATCTCAAAGAGTTGCTAATTATCTTGCTCATTTGAGTACCAGTCAGTCCCCAATCAGATGGAAAAGGGGGTTATGATAGGCAGTAGAGTCTTCAAATTTAGATCTAAAAGAGCTTTAAGCCAAGTTGAATTTGATTTCATGTACTGCAATATACAATAGCACCTGTAATCTGGTGAACATTTCCAGAAACCTAAAAACAGCTTCCTTTTGCAAATGAAAGACTTCAGATATTTTAAGAAAAATTTTTGTCCCCTAAGGCATTTTTACATTTAAATACCTCAAGACCTTATTAAAATATTAAGTGTGAGAAATTAAAGATCCCTAAACTAGGCAAACTGTTGAATTAAATATGGTACATCACACACTGAAAAATTATGCAGCCTATAATCTAAGATAATTTAATGATATGGGTTGATGCTTATAAAATAAATTCCAAATGAAATATTACATGATTTCTTAGACATTTCCACTTTCATTGTCCATGCTAGCAGTCTGCCTCATCACTATGATGCCAGTTATCTTTCCGTTATCTAAGAACAACTTATAAAATTCCTTAGAAGATGAGTTATATCTCTACAGAGAATAACAGAGGGATTCTGAGATGTGAATTGCAGACATTCAGTCAGTTAATTTACAAAATTCCTAAATCTTGCATACCTGTCTTCAAATGGGCACTGTTTAAATTCATGCCTCAACTAAATTACAAGTTTTCACCAGTCATGGGCTTTCAAGTTTGGTAAAAAATGCAGGCACATGACACATTTATTTTATGAATGCCTTAACTAACATGAAAAATATCCTTCCAAACCTCCTCCAAGTCTATAGGAATATTTCTTTCCTTTAATTTTTCTTTCTGTTTGTACATTTCTTTGGGGTAAAGAAATGTGTATTAATATGCATCACTACCATCCTGGAAGAGGCCAATTACTAGCTAAATTCAGCATATCAAAAGTGTTACTCTCAGCTTAGTAAGACTGACAGCTGATTTGTTAGTGCTTTGGAGTGGATGCTGCCTCATCTTCACAAAGTTCCTAAAAAACCAAAGTTTAAAACTGGTGTCAATAAATTTATTACAAGAGAAGTAAAGGTACCAAATGTACAGAATACTTGTGTTAGTCTGACTAGTGGATTATTTGTCTCTGAAGACATATTAAGTAGGAATCCTGTCTATTATGAGATGGTGTAAACTTGAAACACCATCAAAAAGAGTAGTTCTCTGATTGAAATGTATGATGACCTCAGTTCCACTAGCTCAGAGAGCCTGGTGCCTCCCACGCACTAAGAGGTCTGCAAGTGAGAGAAAGTCTCCAAGAGTTCAAGGCCTCATCTGAACATCTTCCAATACTTAGAAATTGCTTGGAAAGAGGGACATAACCAAAATGGTCTTTCTGGCTTCCTTTTCCTCTCAGGTTTCCTAACTAATCAACCATCTCTCAACAAACATTAACATACATTTTTTTTAAAATCTTTCTTTAGATATGCTAATATAATCAGTTCAATTTTTATATATTTCCATTTTGAGCCATTAAATGTTTTTTCAATTCAATTTTCAGAAGACAAGGTCTTTTTCTGTGTAGAAGTTATACTAGTATTTTGTGTCTCATGACTTTTTTAATGAGACTTTGAGCCAACAGGGGTCTTGAACTCACAACCCTGAGATCTATACCAAAGCTGAGATCAAGAGTTGGACACTTAACCAACTGAGCCCCCCAGGTACCCCTGAGCTTTGTGAAATTTTATTGAGGAGAATATATTAATTACACTTCTAATCAGAAAAAAATATTTTAAAAATACTTGCAAAGAATTAGACTTATACAGAAATTAGAAGGTTAAGTAATAACTAGTAATCACCTAATTTCATAGCTATCTGAAGTGGCAAGTCTAATTACATGAAATAGAAGTTGGGGTTTTGATTTTTTACTTTGCTTTTCTGTTTGGAGTGTCATTGTAACTACTGTATTGTAAATGATGGAAAATAATTGCATATGTTAAAAAAATAAATTGTATTATACTCAAAAAAATACTTGCAAAGAAAATATGACCTAAATAAAAAGTAACAACAATCACATGCAGTTTCTCAAGTTGATTAAGCCACTTTCTATAAATTTGCAACAATTCAACATTTTGACTTATTCCTCTGATTGTGTGTGATCTTTATACTTCCCTTGATACATCCCAAATTTTTATTTCATTTTTGCCTCTATGTCCTGCTTTTTCATTCATTCTCATTAGTAAGATCATTTATTCTTCCAATCTTCACATTTTTCTTATTTCAAATTAATCTACCATAACACTCAAATCTGCTTATTATTTCTAGTTCTCCTTTTAGACTGGAAGTCTATGTCAATACAATAGGACTTTTTAGCTGAGGACTGAACCACAGTTGGATACTGATATAATTGTTCTATGTTCAAAACAACTTGACTATAGAAGCCATTTGAGCTTCATTCATCTGAAGCCTGATTCTCAATTCTGGCATGTCAATGGTGCCCCCTTTTCTTACTGCCAGGGCCTGTTGTCAGCTAGTATTTTAGAGATAACAGCTCAATAAAGGGAGAGCTGTGTAACAACCATACGACAAGGGGACCACAGAGATACCTAACGAAACTTTTCATCTCGAGTTATTCTACTAACTATGGTTAATGGAGACTTAGAGTTCCCTGGGGAAGATTTGAATTTGGACCATATGCCTTGGAAAGCTGTTGATGGTCAAAATCAGAATTCACTTTATCTCTTTCACCTATGTCTAACATTACATCAAGTGTTGGTAAGTCAGCCCTGCAGCAGTATTTAAGAAAATAAATCATGAAGCCCTTGTCTGCATGCAATTAGGGAGACTTGATCATAGTACTTAAGATTAAGTACAAAACTGCTAAAATACTATGCCAGACCGAATTTGATATTTCTCTCTTCAAAAAACTATCCTCCTACTGTGTCCACTGCCACTTTGAGAAGATGAGTAATGATATCAAGTACCAACAAAAGGCCATTGGCTTTTTCCTGTCTAACTCAATTATTAAATGATCCGTTACAAGATTGCCTTTTATTCTCTTGCAGCAGGTGTTTCAGACTCAGATAATGAGCCTTATGGTGCAGGCACTGCATCTTTAATTCCAATTCAAAGCTGGACTTCCACCCAGTTGGGCAGAAGGGTAACTATGGCCATTGACTAGTGACTCAGATGGAAGGAGGGACATTGGTGAGTCATCCATGATTTAATTCTGACCTTCTTATAACCAGTAGACTATTTTAGCAATTTTAAGGAAACAGTCAATGGAATTGTTCTCCTGCTGGTGTTGAAATAGCATTTCAAGTAATACAAGAAAGATTTTGACTATTTGTGTACAACACCAACATATCTAAATGGAGAGGGAAACATTCAGCCATTCTTGACTTTTTTCTATGGAAAAAGCATCCAGACAACAAAATTTGTTGCATTTTTCCTCTGAAATTTGAGTCACTGTAGGGTAATGCTTTTCTAAACAAGAAGTCATTTGTATTATTATTGGGCTGGGATGTTGAAATGTTCTAAAAAAATATTTTAAAAATGTTTTAGATTTTTAAAAATTAATAAAAATAAGGTGATTCTGGTGATTTTTAAATTCCTACAATATAATGGCTAGAAAACTCAGCAGGGCTACCTCAATATATCCTTTGGATAATATATATTACAAAGAAGAAGAAAAAGGAAGAGGGGAAGAAGGAAGAGGAGGAGGAGCAGGAAGAAGATGAGGAAGAAAGGGCATAGAAGGAAAGGAGAGAAGAAATTAATAAAATTTCCTTAGGCAACAGAACACAAAATAACCAAATATCCTCTGAGACAAACTTGGAAAGAAATTTATCCAAAAGCACTTTATAGCCAAAAAGGTGACTGTTAATGGGAGAAACAAGAGGGCAAGACTTAGGAGGGAAGAAGAAAGGTAAAGAACCATATTTTTCATGTTTCTTCAGAGAAAATTATCATTTGCCTTTATCCTTAAACCCCCAAAATATTTTCAGGGTGTTTTTATGGAGTTTTGACTTCTATTTTTTTCACCCTCAGGGCAGAAAACACAACCTTAAAAAGGAAACTAATGACTCCTCTGTTCTAAGAAATTTGGAAATTCTTAAATACAGACTTGTGTCTCTGGAAAAAGTACATGAAATCATGAAGAAAAGGTAACACCTATAAAGCATATGGCGTGTTAAACATCAGTGTTTAAAAATGCAGACACTAGGTCACTCTCATAACAGAGACTTGACTTAAATGAAGGATTATCTCTATGGTGAGAATTCTGAGGTAAATTTCTACTTTCTCTTAATACACACAGTTTTTTCTCTTTAGGAAAAATCTAAGGATCATGTTGTATATATACTCCTGAACTTTCTAATTTTGCTCTACTTATTGCCTTTTTCCTTCCACAAAGCTTCAAATAAAATTACCTAGTTGCAATCATAAAATATTATATTTCATGGGCAGTTTAGTAAGGAAGCATTGTGACGGATACTACAATGTCTTAAACAATTGTTTTACTATCAGAAAATTAAATATTTATTGGGGACTGGACTTCAGATAAAAACTAATATTACTCAAGAGATATTTATTTTAGGGGCCCCTGGGTGGCTCAGTCAGTTAAGCATCCAACTTCGGGTCAGGCCATGATCTCATGGTTGGTGAGTTTGAGCCCTGCATTGAGCTCTGTGTGATGCTGACAGCTGGGAGCCTGGAGCTTGCTTTGGATTCTGTGTCTCCTGCTCTCTCTTCCTCTCCCTCGCTCACACTCTCTCACTTTCTCAAAAATAAATAAATATTTAACAAATTTTCAAATTAAAAATTTTTTAAGAAAGATTCATTTTAATATGGACAGTATGGTTCAGTCTTCATTTTACAGAATAGATGCATATTTCAAACTTTGACCCCTCCAGAAATATTCATAAAATTTTTTATTATAGAAACTTCAAGTAGTCTTTACTTTGCACCCAAGCCACAAGAATAATAGTTAAATGGCAACAAAATTTATGCAAACTAGGAGAGAACTTTAAATCTTTTTATAAATTTAATAACACTATTTTTACCATCTAATATTTTGACCTATTTGTAACTATATGCTTAGGAAATGAAACAGTAAGTAGCATGCCATATTACAGAACATTAAAAAACTGGCAAAAATTATATGATATCCACAGTTTCTGTTTTATCCTAAATATTTGTTTGAAAGAAAGTAAGCTCTTCTCTTCTTTGTGCTCCAAGCTTGCTGTATTGATTTATAGTGTTTTCTAAATGAATGATTCCAAACTATTTATGTACTTTTCTTAATTGCAGAGATATTTTAGAACCATTGAACAATTGCTTTCACTTTGGCCTATCTGAATATATTGATGGAAATAACTTTAATTAATTATCCCTTTTAGCTGGACACTTACTAGTCAAATACTCCCCATACAAAGATATTTAATCTCACTAGTCAAATTCTCTCTATCCTGTTTTTGATTAATCCTAAATAGCTTTGAAGAGGAGGAGAGGAAAATTAATATTTACTAAGCATAAAATCTCTGGTAAGCATTAATCCACACGATTGACCTGAAACATAAATATTACTATCTACATTTTATAGGTGAGGAAACAGAGGATCAGAGAGCTGTAATTACTGTATTAAAGTTAGACTTTAACTATGAAAAGTTAGAAAGTTCCATGAGAATTTGACATTAAAATCCATGCTCTTTCCCTTTACATATATCACATCGGACATGTTTCTAATCTAGAAGACTTAGATTTATTAACATATATTATATAATCTTGAGGCACACTGCATTTTTTACTTCTGATACAATAATGATGAGGAAGGGAAAGAAGAGGATGGTAACAGCTAGTATTTGTTAAGCTCTTACTTGTCTCTGGGACCCAGAATGTCTGGGTCTATTTCTCACTGTGTTAGTCATGGGAAAATTCATTATTTTTTTCTGTGCTTCAAGTTCTTCATCTGTAACATGGGGTAATATAATCATGCAGCTCTAAAATTGTGAACAATAAATGCATCTATGGGAAACACAAATGGGCATTTAGGGCAATGCTAACCATAAGAGTAAACCTTTCAATAAAAGTTACTTATTACTGCCAGTTTCTGTGTTAGACGTATAATACATATGATCTGAGCACACATTCAGGACCAGGCCTGTGCTTTGGAAAGATACACCAGTGTGGCCTCCAGGTCCCATGAATAGCTAAGTAATATCTAAGGAATCCTACACTTTTCTCTTTTCTAAATATCATTAAAATTCATTTTGAACTTTTGATCCAGAAAGATACCCCAAGAGGTCTCTAAAAGATGTCTCCAGTATAGTTCCTTTGCAGGTCTGATTAAATCGGGCTGTTTTCTCCAACTGAGCTGCCCTGGTTCTATAACCTTCCAAGAATTTCCCCTGCAACTTCCTCTGCCTCATCTCTTCAGACCCACTTTATACCCAGTTCCTCCCACTCACCAAGCACCAGTATGGTGGTGGCAGTCACGGAGAAAAAACATGGGTGGGTGTCAGAGGTTTATAGGAAGTAAAATACATAGTAGCCAATGAAGGATGCAGCCAGTCCAGCTGTAGGGAAGACAATTATCACCTTCTTTTGCATCCTGTCATGTCTCTGCGTAAATATAACTTTTAGGGAGTTCTTTCCTGGGCTACAGGATTGGTCAAGTGCCCTCTAATATTCCCGTTGTGTTTATAATTCTCCCTTGCAGCATTTTTCATACTTCCTGCTAAGTAACAATAGTAAATACACTGCTTAATATATGTCTTCCCAGTGGATTCAAGATTTCATAAGGAGGGCAAATGAATCCTGCCTGTAGACCGCCAATACCTAGGCTAGGGCCTGGCACATACAAGGCACTAAATAAAAGTTGGTTGAATGAAAATTAACCGATCCTTAGAATCTAAATATCTCTGCCATTCTCAAATTGATTTAATATATATTAACTTGTGGTTTTCTGGAATAATTATGAAGTATTCTACTCTTTGTTCAAAAAGTATTCTCCTTTCTGTCTGTATTCTTTGTGGATTCTTGACATTCTTTTATTGCTTAATTTCTTCATCTTTTTTTATTCTTCCTCAGAGACTGTATATATCATTACCAAATTTACATCAAAATTGGCCGTTTTAGGGTGCCTGGGTGCCTCAGTTAATTAAGCATCTGACTCTTGATTTCGGCTTAGGTCATGATCTCGCAGTCATGATATAGAGCCCGGTGGCAGGCTCTGTGCTGTGCACGGAGTCTGCTTAAGATTCTCTCTCTCTCTCTCTCTCTCTCTCTCTCTCTCTCTCTCTCCTCTCTTTTCTCTTTCTTCTCTCTCTGACCCTCCCCCACTTGCTTGTGTATGTGTGCGTGTTCTCGCTCTCTCTCACTCGCTCTCAAAATAAATTTAAAAAAATTTTTAACTGCCTGTTACACACTATTTCAACCCTCTAGTCTTGTACAGCCACCAATAAGGTGACCATTTCTACAAGGACATGGCCCAACCTCACGTGGGGTGACCTGCCAGCATCTAGACTGCCACATGTGCCTTTCAACTCTAGTCTTCTCTGGTGAGAAGCAGACATGTGACATTAAGGAAATCCATTTGCCAAAATGCCACATGGTAAATGGGAGCTGTAGGGTAAATGCATTTCCCTCTCCCTCCCAGGATAATGGTCCAGAAACATAATTCACAAAATGTCCCAGAATGTTCCACAGTGTAAAGAAGCCAGGTGCCTATAGCAATGGCCAGCTCGACACTTCACTGATTTGGCCTCCCTCCTTCCCTGCTTTGCTCTACCAGTAATAATAAGATCATGAATGCATCTTTTCCTCAGGTCCTGCTTCCTAGGGAACCCAAGCTACAGTAGTTGCTTTGTCAGTAAAATGTGCTACCAAGGCATGGTGAAGACAATCAATATTCCAATGGTCCATAAAAGAATCCCTAACAGTAACAGTATTCCTGTTTTTATAAGTTCCATTTACAAAGCCTTGCCATTCTTTAAATTTTTTCTCTTTCATTGCGATGAAATTCGTAATCTTATTTTGTCATGTAGAAGATTCATCTGCCTTATAAAAATCAGTTACACTGGCTTTTGACAGATTACTTATGAAGTATAAAACTATAATGTAGATTTTATTTTTTGTTGTCTGATGTAATCAATACAAGCACATTCAGAAAAGATTAGTCTGAACATAAGTTAGCATAGCATGGATGAGTTCAGTGCACTGGTCTGGGTTTCACATTCTGAATTATTTTTCTTTCCAAGTCTTATTAATGAATGTAGGGGATACAGAGAATGAAAAAGGAAGAAAGAACAAAAGTTAGAAGGTAGTGTTGAGATCAAGAATAGGCATGAATCGTTAAAAACAGCTCATATTAATGTATAATAGTGCTTATCTAACATGTATGAACAATTTATAGCATGATACAAACAACACTTATTAACCCACCAATCAGTTTAAGAAATAGAACAAATGCCACAAATTTTTGAGATTTTTGTGTAGATGATACAGTTAAGTGGGGAGATAAACAGCAGGGAATGTCCTCTGGCCCTAGTAGTGAACAGGTGACTTTAAGGGGAAACAATTCTCTTGAGGACTTTTCTATTGTTTGCGGGGAGAGGAAGTCACACAGATAACAGTACCTGACAGGTCAACTTCAGATATTTTTTTTTTCAGTTTGAAAAGAGATTATATTTGTGAAAGCAACTAAGTTAACATTTTTCTCCTTTCACTATTTCCTTGAATGCTTAAACAAACTAAAGAGGCAAATGACATTTTAAAACAGTCTCAAATTAAAAGAACTGGTGAAATGTGCTTTCTTACTCTATCTCTTTTGAACTAGTAGCAATTTGGTGGCATTCGTATTATCCCAGACACAGAATCAAGCATTTTCAGAATCTTAGGAAAAACGATAGCATTTGATTATACTCTCCCATTGATCAGAATGGTCTCTGAAATATATGAAATTGAAATAAAAGGGCAAGTTTAAAAATAATGCACAATTTAAAATAGCACATTCACAATTGCATATTGAGAATTCAGAAAACCTACCTCTACCTTAAAAGGTCAATCATTTTTTAAAAATCTGTCTTGATTTTATAAATATGTCTGGCAACTAAAGGGGAAAAAAACTGAAATTTTATTTGTGATCTCATTTGTCATAATCCGGCTTTTGTATCTCTAGATTTTGATTCAGTTGCAACTTGTGCCCCTTCACGGGCAATTTGCTGGGATAATGCATGCCACCACTTCCTCTCACATTAGCGGAGGGAGTGACTTGGATTCGGACACTCGGAACTTATCTCTCAGTAGGGCGCAAGTTCCTTACGTCACTCTCCCCGCCTCCCTGCTACCACGTTACTTGTGGTTAGTTTCATGCTGAGCACATTTTCTTTCACATTAATACTCAGTTATTTTTCAAGTGGCTTTGCAGAACAGATGTTCTTATGTGAGTTCCCATCTTTCTTCTTTCGCCTGACACACTTTTCGCAAAGGACTCCCTTGCTATTCTTTGTTTAGTCCAGAAATGGTGGGAGAGGGGAGGAAAGACTCATCTTAAGTGTCATAAAAAAATTATTTCATAGATATCTTCCTATATAATTTTTCTTCACCTATTATTCCTGATACATACCTTTGTAAAAAGAAATTTGCTTGATAGTTTTTTTATCTGATCCTATATATAATTTTCTCTTGAATATTACTATGCTTTCATTTTAATATTTTATACCTAGAGAGATCTTATATAACACTTAGCAATATAACATATATGTATATATACATATAGCATATATATACATACATATACATACTTAATACATATGTATTAAGATATATACATGTATTAATATAAGATATATCAACATAATCTATATGTAGATTATTTTCATCTGGATACAAGTGAATGGTCACAAGGTAAACGTAAAGAAAGTTAGAAAGTTAAGAACAACCTTCTGCTGGTCCTCATTTAAAAGTTAAATGTCGTTTTCTCCCATCCTTATTCTCTGTCACCTGTCAGGAATGAGTTGCATCCTGTCTGCAAGTTTAATCAATTAAAAATGCTCTTAAATTTTTCTGTTTCTGAAATTCATTCCCTAGGTGAGCTACACTACAACCTTTGAAAGAAAATGAAAAGTTTTCTCTTCTTCAAGGGGGAAAATGAAGCTTGTTGAGTCCAGAGGTCCAGAGGTCCCTGTCCTTCTCTCCCTGTTGCTAATCTACTCTGCAAAAGTGTACAATGAAAGACGAAGAATATACTTGGTCCTCTAGAATATTATGGTTGGAATCAGTCTTGATTTTCCAAGACTAAAAACATTTAAAGTCATGCTCAAAAAAATTTTGCTGAGGATCCCTTTATTGTAGTTTGACATTAGTTCGTCCTATAGGTACAAATCCTTATTTTGATAGAACTCTTTGAATCCAACTGGATCCATATGCCTTTGAGACAAAGTCTTGACAAAGAATTTACAGATTGCAGCCTGGGTGGGGGAGAAGCTTGAGTGCTAAATCGAAGACTGTTAAATTGATCGATATGGCCCAATACACATCAATTTTTTTTTCTGTCAACTCAGAGGACTAGTTAAAGAAGAAAAGGCTTCTGAATCATTCCCCATTAGTAGATTGTAAACTTAATTATTTTTTTCGCAAAAACTTTTCAAGAGAAAAAGAAGTGGAAATCTTTCCTAAATACACTATAATTCAAAATCCCTCTTACAAAGGTATTTAAACATTGTTCATTAATAATAGTAATATAAACTCCTAGAGGTTCCTGTCACTTAAAAAACAGTTTGCCATTAAAGCCAAAGTCATTTCATATCTGAAACATGCCATCAGCCACCTCTTCCAGAGAAGGGCGGCATGCTGTTAATGCATAGCTGTCACTCACACACATGGTTGTTAGGCAATCGAGGAGAAGAAGGGAGCCATTAGCCTGTAATTCTTAAAATTTACATCCTCTATAATTTACAGTGAAGGCTTTGCTTTCTTGGCATCTAAAATAGACTGAACCACAACTACCACCACCAGTTCATGGCAGTTTCCTAGAGTGAAGGCAGGGAGCCCAGTAAACTATTTCAAGACCAAAAGAGAGAGAGAGGTGATTTTGTTTTCCATCTCAACTTTCCTGCAACGGTCAAATAACAGATATTTGTTTATCCCATCTGCCTCCTTTAATGATCATGAACAGTGACAGATCCCAGAGAAAATGAACAATACTTTCTGCTTTCTGGAGCTCAGTGTTATTCTCTGTCAGGAAAAATTTACAAGTTGGCTTTCGTATTTGTAAAGTTCATTTCCCAGAATAGTAGGTTATAAATGGTCATTACCATAAACTACCCCACATTTAGATGTTCTAAGGGAAAAGGCCTGATATTTTGGGATTTATTTTTTTTCCTATCTTATTTCTGGAAATATACAACTGTGATGAGGTTAGCCCTTACTCTATTCTTTATTTCAAGGAGTTCATAACTATGAATGTTATTTTATTTAAGAAATGGAAGAAAACAAAGCATTGGTTGAATTATCTTATAGCAGTTCTGATACCAAACAGTTTCTGAGGAGCCAGTCTTCTCTCAACCTGACACTTAAAAACACAGCAGAGAGAGCCTGGAGAAATGGATGTCAAGTCAGCTAATCTGGGACTTAAATTCTAGCTCTGACCAGAGTACTTAATGCACAGATTCCTTAAGCCTAAATTTCTTCATTTCTTAAATGAGAGTGTTAAACCCAATTATCTCTAAGTGAAAGTGTTAATAACCTTTGACATATTAGAAACCAACAAGAAAGACATTAGAGGTGAAAGAACTCCAGTTTTCACCTTGGCCTTCTTCAAGTCCCCTGTTCAGTCATGAATAATTCAGAAACACTGGACAAGCTGCACAGGTTCACAACGCCTTGGAGTCCTCGTTTGCCAAACATAGAAGATAACTGATCCTCCTGTCCTCGTTGGCATGGGAATCCATGCAGAAGGGTGTGGAGGATGCCAACAGCTGGTAAGGCTTCTATGAGTGATGACTATTATTTCAGAAAGCCAGAAAGAGCTTTTAAAGCATTTGTTTTGTGTTTATTATTCTAGCAATTGTTTTCTAGGAGGAAAGATCTTCCTTTATTTTGGTGGAGTAGCTTAAAGTATGCTGGTCACTATACGGTTGTACTTACGTGGCAAATGCACAGAAAACTCAGAAATATTCATCATCGATGAAACAAGAGTCACACACATTAATCATCATAATAAAAGGAAATGAGAAGTATAGTTAGTTCTGCAATAATGCAGTCTATATTTCTGAAAATGTGCTATGCATAATTGTGAATTAAGAAAACCATGGGGCTTATGGGAGCAGGAGGTTAGGAGGACAACACTCAAAAAAGTCATCAGTGACACATCAGAAGACGAGAAGTGAGCTAATAAAAATACTAGCACAGTTCTGTGATTAAGAAATACATGAATCCTACAATAAATATGACGCTTTAGCTTGAAAATGACAGAAGGGTGAATCTGGAAGGACAGAGCTTGCTGGCAGGAGCTGCAGAAGGAAGATTATCTGAAATCAGAAAGAGTTGTAATATTAGATGTGGATGGGTGTGGCTCACAACACCTGTGGTGAACTGAGGTAGCTGGTAGATAGCTGAGGTGTATATGGGTGTATTTTGTATATTCTGTATTCCTACCAGGCTCCCTTCAGCTGAGTGTGGCTTTCTGCCTTTACTCAGTGTTTCTTAAAGACAAAAATCAGGCATGAGCAAACACAAAATTTGCATTATGCTCAAATTGTCTAACATATCAATCGCTTTGGAACAAATTTACATTTTCTAAATAAGTGTTATAGCAGAAATAACTACTCTAGGCAGTATTTATCCTCAAATCTCTTCCTTACACAGATTATGCATACACCTGTGTGTGTATATGTGTGTATATATATAACATTGAAGATGAGAAAAGAAGAATTAAGTGAATTACGATATTCTTATACATATCCATAGTGAAATTATTTGTGATTGGGTATTTCTGCATAGTTCTGCATTTTCCACTACATCAAAAAACAATACCTGTTTTTTTTTGTTTAATTTAAATACCAGGAAAAAATAGGTCTTACAGAATCCTTATAAGCACTCTTCTGCTTTGAACCTTTTTTCAAGTTCCATAGTGTCTCAATTTCCAGCTTCAGTGGAAACAAGAGAGAACGTGGTGAGGAAGGAGAGATACAGAAGAGAAGAGAATAGGGTAATGGAAATTCAGTTTAAAATGCAGACAAATCTGCCGTTTCTGCTTGATAGCCTGTAACATTTCCATGTAGTGCACTTTGCATGGCAGAATAGCTACTAGTAATAGAATTCTCTCACAGTGGAGGTTAATTACTTTTCAGCTACAGCAAAATAAATTTCCTGTCAAGCCCATGGACAGGAATATGCCAGTGTCCCCATTTTTACCTGCAGTTTTAATTCAACGTTAATATCTGACACTGCTTGCATTTGGTAGGCTGTTCCTCTGAACAGTAGGAGCCCCAAAGGAATACGGCAGGCTTGTCAATTACGTAGTATCAAAATGTGTGTTAAAAAAGGTGGTTTGCCTCTCCCAGAGATCACCATGAAGATTAACTGAGCTGCCTCTTGGTTTAGCAAAGGGAGTCTACCCTCTTGGTAAAGTAAACACATGCAAGTTAACACAAGACAAGGAAGTGGGGAAGTTCATTGTCCCCAGTCCAGAGTGGAGTAAACCTTGGCTTTCAGTTGCATCCCTAACTGACTGCAGGGAGGCTTTGAGAGTCATTCATTTCAGTCTATTCTCCATTTTAATAAGGCCAGCCCACTGCACAATGTGCTGAACTTTATAAGGTAATGTACAAGGGCTTCCTTTAATTATCCTGTTTGGGTACTGATTTTCTTCCTCCAAAGGTAATCTCTTGCCTATGACCATACTCATATTCTATCTCTGGGACAGACACTGTCACAGTCACTTAATTAACACTAACTTCAGCAATCTAGAAGAGCAGATGGAATAGGGAAATGAGTGCAAATTACCCTCCTGCTGTGTAGACAGCACAAGGGTGGGGGGTGGGGGCACAGAATAGACTTCTTGGCTAAAATATTTGTGATTGTCAATTAGAAAATAATTGGTATGAGAAGATATTCTCACGTGTGTTCTTTCTCTTCATTTTCAAAATCCCCACCCTGCATTCTCTTCCCATCAAAACTTTTAATTTTTTTAAATTTTTTTAATGTCTATTTATTTTTTAAGAGAAAGAGACAGAGCGTGAACAGGGGAGGGGCAGAGAGAGAGGGAGACACAGAATATGAAGCCGGCTCCCGGCTAGCAGCACAGAGCCCAGTGCGGGGCTTGAACTCACAAACCATGAGATTATGACCTGAGCTGAAGTCAGACGCTTAACTGATGGAGTCACCCAGGCGCCACCCCCCCCGCATCAAAACTTTTAATTCCATATATCTTACTAGTTCACCCACAAAACCCTTCCTGATTCAGCTAATACTATGTGGTCTCACTCTCCGTTGAAATGCTTTAGAATTCTGTTTATTCTTTCCTGTGACACTATACTCATATAATAACTTTCATGCAATTTTTTAACCACTCTTGTCCAATTAGATTGCAAGTACCTTATGATTTAATGTTTTATTTTGCTTCTAATTTACTGCATCCCCTAGCATGATGCCATGCATCTAATGAATCCTCAATGAGTATTTGTTGAATTGACTTTTCTTGAAGTTTAATCCTCTTCTGATACAGAGGAAATTGGAGGAGGGGATCCTCAGTGTATTAAAAACTCTTAACGTTTTTATCTTTGACACTTTGTGGTGAATTCATTTACAAATTAGAATTCCTCTAGAAAATCATTTAAGTGTGCAAACGCTTCACACAGTTGAAAATCCATATTTGATTTTGTTTTAATGTTTTTATTTACTTTTAAGGGATAGAGAAAGGGAACAGGGAAGGGCAGAGAAAGGAAGGCAAAGGCTCTGAAGTGGGCTCTGCACAGAGAGCTGAGAGCCCGACGTAGGGCTCAAACTCATAAACCATGAGAGCTGAAGTCTGATGCTTAACCTACTGAGCCACCCAAGCGTCTTGAAAATCCACATGTAATTTTTATTCCCCACAAACTGAACTACTAATAGCCTACTGCTGATTGGAAGCCTTACCAATAACATAGTTGATTAACACAGATTTTGTAGTATTATATATTTATATAGTATTATGTACTATATTTCTTATAATAAAGTAAGCTAGATTAAAGAAAATGTTAAGAAAATCATAAGGAAAAGAAAATACATTTATAGTTCTGCATTGTATTTCTTTAAAAAATACCTTTATAAGTGGACCTGCACAGTTCAAACCCATATTGTCCAAAGGTCAGCTATACTTTTTATGTATCCCAAAATATGCTTTTTCTTCTTCTTCCTCTTTTTTTTTTTTTAACATTGTCAGCTCCCAGATAATACACTGGCTTGATTTTGATTTGTGGACCATAGGTGGCTGACTCTTTAAATAAATATTTTGATTCCCTGAAATTCTAACGATTATCATTTCCCTACCCTGACAAAACCTAGAGAAAAGTACTGATAGCATTTATCTACTCTGTAATCCTCTACAGTTTAATTTCTGAGCTTAAGTTCCTCCTCAACTACTGTCAGAGAAGATTTGCAAAAGCAAATATCTATAAGCTTTTCCTGCAATCTACAAAAGGAAAGAAGATGTTGATTATGCATTGTGATTATTGGCAAACCAACATTTCATTGTACGTTCAGACAGACCTTAATGCTAATGGATTTATAACAGAAGTAGAAAAGGTCAGAGGAAGAAGCCTGCTCAATTGCAGGATTTTAAGGATCAGTCTAATTTAGGGGCACAGGACAGGGACTTCGAAGCTCTGCCAGGGATACCCAATTACACAGGAAAATGTTAAGCAAAGGCAAATTGGTGACATTTACCTCCCTGCTTATTTCATGAAAGGGCACAAAAGTATACTTTTTTTCTAGACAGCTTCACTGTTTTCTGTGAGACACAGAACTGAAGCTTCTGGCGGTGAAACACTAGCTCAAGTTAATTTCTGTGACAGTTCCCCATAGTTACCACCTGAACTGGGGACTGGGGATGGGATGGGCACCTGCCGCTCATCCGGCAGCAGCCCAGCTCACACATCTCTGGCCCTCCCTCCACGTGGCAAAGATGCATCAGTGCACCCTGATCTTGATTCTCTTCCCTCCTCCTTTTCCCCGTTTACCCAGTTTTTGTTCTTCAAATTATTTTCACTATGTAGTAGACACAAAGCATTTTTAAATAAGTGGTAATATTTTATCTTTCTCTCTTCCCTAAAGAGCTATGTATATAGTTTGCCTCTAGTGGGTGAGCTGTGAAAAGATTTCCATTTTTTCTCTTTTCCCTTAAAAACATGTAACATATATATAATATACTATTTACATATATAACACATATTACATATAGACACATTATTATATACATATACATATATATGGTGAGAGAGAGAATGGAATTTGAGCTACATAGTTTATACATTTCTTTTCAGTCCTAATATTTTGACTCCCTGAATACATTTTTATTGCATTTTGCAAGGTGCAGAGAGAATCCTCGTACTATAAGTCAGTTTAAAAAAAAATGTAGATAAGCAAAAAAAGGAAGCACATGCCTGTGAAACATGGTACCAATTATAATAATACAGTAATTATCTGTAAAATGTCTTATAATATTTATTTTTTATGTTCTGATTATTAGAAAACCCAAATAATTTTTAAAAAGCAATAAATTAACCAAAATATGGGTTGGAAATATAAATTTCATTTTATCCAAACACATTTATAGATTTTTCTTTTAAAAGGAGAATCACTATAACATGTAAAAGAAACTTTCAGTCTATCCCTAATTCTTTCTGCTCAGAAGTTTATTGCTAGAGATGGAAAAGGAAAAGTAAGGAAAAGTCAACACGTTTAAATAACACCTAAACTCAATTCCTATCCAGTACATGCCCGCTACAGTGTTTAGTGCATATGCAAGCCTCCAAACAGCCCAGATTCTGTCTCTGGGCAGGAGACCCCCTAGGATAAAAGCAAAGCAGTTGTTGCCAGAGAAAAATGTTGTGGTTTATGCATTGTTACTCTGCTCATAATTTATCCAGAGTCTGTAATTTACAGAGGGTCTGTTGTTCACCTCATTCATCACAGAGAGACACTAAGGAGAGGAAAGCTGTACACACAAAAATTAAAAATCTATTTGTTGCCCTTGGCATGCTTTCATTTCTTGTTCAACTCAGTTTGTTGTGTTTAACTCTTACTGGTTTATTCTGGGCTCCACAAAAGAAAAATGAGCTTGCTTTGTTGATCTCCTACAGAAACTGGCTCCCAGGGAGTCTCCAGGTTTCCATTGTCATTTTGGGTTCTTACTAATGAAACTGAAAAACAGGATTGTTGTGGGCTAAAAAACAAACAAAAAAAATCGCAATTCTCCCCCCATATTTCCTATTTTGCCTTTGTACTTAATTATTGCTGTTTTGGATATTATTTGAAATACAGCAACCAAATGTTTTCTCTTCCTCTTTCTAATAATTTGCTCAGAGATATAGTATGATGTGGTTTAAAAGCTTACAACTCCTTTTATCTAAGTGAACTTAAGCAAATTACTTAGACTTCACAGGCCTCAGTTTCCTTATTTACAGAAGAGGATAATAATCTCACTCCTACCTCCTAAGGGAATCCGGAGGATTAAGGGGGTTGTTACTTATATGCACTCAGGAGAGTGATGGCAATTGTTACAAACTTTCTGGGGATGTTTGGTTTTCCATCTGTCATGAACTGAATGTCTGTGTCCCCTACGTTGAAACTCTAATCCCCCAGGTGGCCATATTTGGATAGAGACTTTAAGGAAGGAATGAAGGTTAAAAGAGATTCTAAGGGTGGGGCTCTGATCCTAGAGGATTAGTGACCTTAAGAAAGAGAGACAAAAAGAGCTTGCTTTCCTCTCCTTGCACAACCAAAGGCCCTGTGGGCACACAGTGCGAAGGCAGCCATCTACGACCCAACATTTCTGAAATTATAGTATTACAGAGATGAAGAACAGATTAGTGGTTCCCAGGGGTTAAGGATGAGGGTGGTTGGAAGCAGACAGATGTAGTTATAAAGGAGCAAGGGATGTTTGTGATGATGGGCTGTTATTTGTCTTGACTGTGGTGGTGATTACACAAAGAAGTGCATGTAAACCAGTATATCCGAATAAGATCAAGAGATTGTATCAACGTCAATATCCTATCCTACAGTTATGCAAGATTTTACCACTGGGGAGAACTGGGTAAAAGGTACACAGATCCTCTATTATTTCTTAACTACATGTGAATCTACAAGGATCTCAAAAAATTTTTAATTTCAAAAGTAAATGAAGTCAAAATAAGAAATAAAGTAAGAGGGATAGTATTAGTTGATTTCTTAACTTTGTAATTTTACCATCACCAGGTCATCTGGGCATTTGGAGTGCCCAGTTCAGGAGTGTGTGCCATATGGAGTCTAGAATGTACATAGTTCAGACATTTGGTTGTTCTCCTAATTTGTTCTCCTAATAATGGTCAAGCCTTCTGGTCCTTGAAAACTCCACTTTGTAATTGAACTTGATAGAATAATTAAGACTACAGGAATTACCATGCAGAGCATTTAGTCTCAAGTCCTCCAGTTAAAGAAAAATTGAACTTTTGACATGGATATAAAACAGGCCCAGAAGGCTGCTGTTCAGCATAGTCTGATTCTTGGATTCAATTTCTGAACACTTTTAAGTCATTTGATGCCACTTGACTCAAATCATTCATCTCAGTGAAAATCTGTTAGTTAAATGTCAGCTCCTTGGTGTTAGTCTACAGACTTCGCAGAGGGAGCCAACACTCTCTAACAATGTTTAATAAGATGCTTCTAGCTGCATCAGCATGCCTAAGCAACAGTGGAAGCCTTCTACTGTAGAAGATCCTGCTTAGGATAGCTTTGCTATCAGTAAATATACCAAAAAGAAATAAATAACACGTTTAGCACATTAAATGAATTGTAGCATGATTCCTGCTGAGAAGAAAATCTTCCTGGTTTTTAAGATATTTAAACTTTTTTTTTTCTCTGATTTTGACTAATATGGTAATTCAGAAGTAGCTATCATTGTAATTTGTGAAAAACGTAACAGGAATTGGTTGCTTTGAGCAGTTCTCTGCATGTACTGCCGTCTACTCCGAAGATACTATCTTCTCTCTGGTTCCAGAGACAGCCCTCTGATAAGTGTGTCACGGAATCCAGCTGAACAACATCTAGGTGTTCATTCATTCCAGGTGACTCTCAAGAAATGAAATGTTTTTGTTCAGATTTAAGTTAGTTTCAGCTGTTAAGCAAAGACAGCAGCAGAGCATAGTCAGAGATTAGTTGTGTTTAAGAGGTCGCTGGTAGTATGTTTAAAGAATTACTGCTTCACATGCTCTGTTGGGGCCTAAAACCTCAAAACCCCTTTCCTTTAAAAATTACAGCAAGTGATTTATATTAGTCTTGTCATGGAATCACGCGTAAATGTCAAGATGACATTATTTTCAATCAAAATGACTGCTAGACATTAACATGACCTGTGATGAAACAGGATATTTTTATCATATTATCACTTAGCAGCAAGATAATTAAAATGTGTCATTTTTTTTATTACTTCCAAGTTTATTTCTTTACAACAAGTTGTATGTTGTTTCCATAAGAAAATTCTGGGCACCTGAATGGCTCAGTCAGTTAAGCGTCCAACTTCGGCTCAGGTCACATCATGCGGTTCGTGAGTTCAAGCCCTGCATCAGGCTCTGTGCTGACAGCTCAGAGCCTGGAGCCTGCTTCACATTCTGTGTCTCCCTCTCTCTCTGCCCCTACCCTGCTCATGCTCTGTCTCTGCCTCAAAACTAAATACACATTCAAACATTTTTAATATTAATTTAAATAATATTTTAAACTAATTAAATATTAAATATTTTAAAAAGGAAATTCTTAAAAATTAGTAAATCATTGGATGAAGTAGGCAACTGAAAATACAGGTACATGAAGCTGAATGGAGTAGGGAAGATGGAAATAAGAGAGAAGAAATTAACTTTTACATTTCTGGAACAATAATGAAGCCAAAGTTTAAAAAATTAAGTGCAGCTTAGATAGTATCTTTCAAAACTAACAGCGGTTCTTTTGTCATTCTCTGCATGCTCAAATTCCTTCCATATAATATACAATTATTAACAAGAATCCTATCTTCTAATCTTGGCTGCCTTAAAAACATTAGCAGGGGCCATTTATCATCATATTTCTTATTAAAGCTTAGAAGAAACACCACGCAGCAGTGTATCTTAGAAGTTGGAACTGTGAGGAAAATCACTCTCCATTATTTTCTCACTGATTTGGGCTAATACTAAAAATAATTGCTATTACAAAATTTGCCTGTACTTTAATTGCCAATTAACACAGATCCAGTGATTTAAAATTCCATTCCTATCCTCTAAAAATATTCATAGTTGCCCCTTTCCCCCCTCTCTATCTGAATGTCTTAGAATTATTCAGGATAGTGTTTTGTGTTTCCCTTTTCAGAAGATCTGACAAAATCAGTTTACTAATGATGCATGCAACAGCCACCGGACACTGCAAAAGTATGTGTAAAAAACAAAACCAAAACATCCAAATGCTAAGTCTGACTTGATTACGTTGAAAACATAGTGAAAAATCTGATATGCTCCTCCTTTTGCATTGCTGGTGGGAATGCAAACAGGTGCAGCCACTCTGGAAAGCAGTATAGAGGTTCCTTAAAAAGTTAACAATAGAACTACCTATGACCCAGCAATTGCACTACTAGGTATTTATCCAAAGGATAAGGACGTGTTTTTTCAAAGGGGCACATGCACCCCAATGTTTATAACAGTGCTATCAACAAAAGGCAAAGAAAGAAAAGAGCCCAATGTCCATCAACAGATAAACTGATAAAGATGTGGTATGTGTGTGTATATACATACATATATATACACATATATATGGTAAAGATATATATGTTGATAAAGAAGATGTGTGTGTATATACATACATATATATAATGGAATATTATACAATCAAAAAGAATGACCTCTTACTATTTGGAACAACGTAGATGGAACTAGAGTATATTATCCTAAGCGAAATTAATCAGTCAGAGACAAGACAAATATGACTTCATTCATATGTGAAATTTAAGATATAAAACAGATGGGAAGCAAAAATAATATGAAAACAGGAAGCGGGACAAAACATAAGAGACTAAATACAGAGAACAAACTAAGGGTTGCTGGATGGGTTATAAGTGAGGGGATGGGCTAAATGGGTAAGGGGCATTAAGGAGGACAACTTGTTGGAATGACCACTGGGTGCTTATATGTAGGAGATGAATCACTGAATTCTACTCCTGAAATCATTATTGCACTATATGCTAACTACCTTGGATATAAGTTTAAAAATAATAATAATAAAAACAAAAAAATCTGATGTGTTCCTTCAGTTATTAATTTCTCTTTATGGTTTTTATTTTTAAATTATTTTAATGTTTATTTTATTTTTGAGAGAGAGTGAGAGAGACAAAGTGTGAGCAAGGGAGAGGGAGAGAGGGAGATACAGACTCTGAAGCAGGGTCCAGCCTGAGTTGTCAGCACAGAGCCCCATGTGGGGCTCTAAAACCCATGATCTGCGAGATCATGACGTGAGCCAAAGCCAGAGGCTTAACTGACTGAGCCACCCAGGTGCCCCTCTTTTTATTGTCTTTGTTCCACTTATTAAGAATTCCTTACATTGCACCTGGATGGCTCAGTCAGTTAAGCTCAACTCTTGATTTCTGCTCAGGTCATGATCTCACAATTCGTGAGACTGAGCCCCACATTGGGCTTTACGCTGACAGCAAGGAGCCTGCTTCAGATTCTCTCCCCCTCCTTCTTTGCCCCTCCTCTGCTCATGCTTTCTCTCTCTCTCTCTCTCTCTCTCTCAATATTTTAAAAAAAGAATTCCTTAGAAATATTCATCTTTTTCATATTTTGCCCTTAAAGACTTCTCAGCAAATAAGTGATCATTAGTCTAACTCATAAAGAGCTTGTGTTGGTTTTCAGTTCTAAACATTTGGTGGAATTGAAATCAAACACTTTGCTTTCAGCAGCCTAAATCTTTCCAGAGCTTCTTTATGTTATAAAAGCATAAATAATACAAATACAGATGTTTCTTTTCCCATTTTCTAGCATCTAGGTTAGTATATTGTAAATCACTGACCAACATTTAACTTTTTTTTTTTTTTTTTTGCTTAGTAATATATTTTGGAGATAGTTCTTTAATCAAACATAGAAAATATCTGCATTCATTCACAATCACGTGTGTACACATGTAATTTATCCAGACCTTACTGATGAACATTATGGTTGCTCATTTAGTTTTTTAGCCTTTTTGCTACTACGTTTCAAGCTTTATTGACTAACCAGTGTTTACACTTCCATTGCATTTGTATGTAAGTGGAGGGAAAATTTCTGGATATGAAGGCTATCTTAGGTAGTAATTAAACAATATTACAAAACCGTCATCTAGAGCAAGGTTTCTTAATGATACTGTTGACCTTTCAAATCAGATAATTCTTTGTTGTGGAAGACTGTTCTGTCATTGCACGGTGTTGAACAGCATCCCTGGCCTCTATCCACTAAAATGCCAGTAGCACCAGCTGCCACATGTCCCCAGATATTGGCAAATGTTTCCTGGGAGGACAAAATCCCCTCAGTTCAGAACCACTGTTCTCGGGGATTGTATCATCTACCAACATCACCAGTGGGATGAGACTCTTCCTCACTACTAGTGTGTGATACACAACTTCAGAATTTTTCACAATCTGATGGGGAAGTAAATGGAATCTCAGTATCATTTCAATACGTATTTCTCTTATTATGAGAGGATGAGCATCTTGTCATGTTTTCTGTTAGCTTTTCTCTGAAATGCCTGTTTATATTTCTTAAGTTTTACATTGACAGTCGATTTTCACTTTATATTTCTCTATCTTTTCTTGTAAATTTTGATAAAACTTTTATTGATTAGAGAGATTATAGATTAGACAGATTACTTCTTTGCAATATAAGTTGAGATGTGTTTAACGTTGTCATTCTGACTTTTGTTATGGTGATACGGATATTTTTAATTTTTTTGTAGTTCAATTAACCAATTTTTACTTTTTTTAATGTTTATTTATTTTTGTGTGAGAGAAGGCAAGCGTGTAGGGGGGGGCGGGGGAGGTGCAGGCAAAGGATCCAAGGCATGAAGCAGGCTCCGCATTGACTCTGTGCTGACCGCAGAGAGCCCGATTCAGGGCTTGAACTTACACACCATGAGATCATGAACTGAGCCAAAGCTCAACCAACTGAGCCACCCAGACACCCACCAATATTTACCTCTATGATTTCTAAATTATGAGTCATAATTAGAAAAGCTCACCAATATTTTCAAGAAGTTCACCTCTGTTTTTGTTTAGTACATTTATGGCTTTATTATTTATATGTCTTTTATCATAGTTGATATTTATCCAATATTCAGTGTACCAATCTTGTTTCTGCAGATTTCTTTTGGTAATGTTTAAATTACTACATTCTTTTATAGATTTTTTTCTTTTAGCTAGCTAAAATGCACAATTAATCAAGACTATTGATTGAGAGCCACTGGTAGGTATAATCTAAACTACCTTGTAGTTCTTATATAAATTTTTACATTCTATTTCATTCTCTATGAAAGGGTCTGTTTAGTAGAATCAATATTCTAATGTTAAACACCAAGTTTTATAACATTTCCTTTTTTAACAGTAAAACTATATTACCCATAGTCATGTGGGTTTTTTTTTTTTTATAATAGGTCAACATTCAAAAACCTGAAATGGAGGTTTCTTCTAAGAAAACTTTAGTACTCTAATATTTGAAACATATGAGAACTCACTTTGGTTTTTAATATGACAAGTATAAAACATATCCTGTGAGGTTGTGCCTGTGCCTTTAAAAGAAATTCATTTATAATAAGAATTGGTGCCTATAGACAAAAACTTCCTCCTGAGCCAGGTTTATTTTTAGGTAAAACCACAGAATCTAATCAGGTTTCCTGTTATAATGTAAAGTGGAAATATAAAGATGCCTGATTATTTTGTGTTAGGACCAACCGTTTCATTCTATCATCTGTCTTTTTCTATCACCTCCAGTGTGATATCCTGAAATGGGGCTCCTGACACATAATAGAAAGCTTCAGAGGAAACATTAATATGTTCCTTAGTTCAAGTAGTCCATGTTATCACAGAAGCAAATGAAAAGTCTCCCGACCTTTTCATTTACTTCTACGACAACATGTTCTGAGAGAAAAGATTTTTGCCAGCTGTTTTAGTTTTAAATTACAGTACCATGATTGGTTTCATTTCTAGGTCACCCATAGCAACCATTATATGCCAGCACAGGATGAGCAATGGATACATAAAAAATTCTCACGAATTTAAGTTCAAATATTTTAATTTCTTATCAAGAAGATTTTGTTACTATGGATTTGGTGGGACAGGAAAAATTTACATCATTTGTTCATTAATTATCTTTTTGGGGGGTGAGGTGCTTTTAAAAATCCCTGTCTTTCAAACTAGCAATTCTTTATGCATAATCCTCCCAACAGTGGAAACATACATGGGTTCCAATGGCTTCCAAACAGGCTTCAAGTGAGAGGAAGATCTTTAAGACTGTCTAATAAGAAGAGGCCAAGATGGTGGAACATCATGGAAGGTTTTGTTTTTTTGGGTTTTGTTTGTTTGTTTTGCCTCTCTCTTCCCTGAATTGCAGCCAGATCAACACTAAACCATCCTGCACATCTAGAAGACTGACTTGAGGATTAACAACAATCTGCACAACCTGAATCACATAACTCGGCAGGTACACAGCATGGAGAAGTGAACTGGGGGAGAGAGAAGCCGTGGAGGGCAGAGAGCTGTTTTTGCTTACAGAGAGAGGACCGAGATAGGGGGCGGGGAAGAGTACAGGAAAACCTCTCCCCCTCCTAAAACGAAGCAGCTGCAGAGAAAGTGGAAAAGTGGAAACAGCCACAGGAACTGAAGGAAAAAGGAGAAAGGAGAAGGTTTAAATTCCATTAAGACTCTATAAACAGGGTGTGCAGAGTGTGAAACTCTGCAGGTCCGTACCTGGCAGTGCTCTGGTGGGAAGGGCGAATCCCCAGGTGCAGAGAACAAGGTCTGAGGGGTCTTCGGGCCACAAGGCAAAGGTAGTTCCCCTGCTGGGAGGACATTTGCTGCTGGGAAGCCACCCCAGAGGCAGAAGTTCCAGTGGACTCTGGAAAACAACCACATTCGCTGGTACTGGCACAAGGATGTTAAGAATGAAGCCTGGTAACAGATGGGTGTTGTGATTTTCCATAAACCCTGAAATGCTGCTGCTACAAGGTCATGCAAACTTTTTCTGGGGCGGGCTTGCTCCCAGCCGCAGTCTCTGGTCTTTGGCAGCAGCACAGTCTCGTAAACGTTCCCAGGAGTGGACCAGCACCTGGCCATGACCCAGTAAGACCCTCGCAGGTAAAAGCCGCAGCTTCTCAGAGGTGAGGGGTTGCAAAACAGCCCCATTTGATGTGGAACTCAGGAGGGAGGTGCTGCCTGGCAGCCTGAAGCCTTGGTCACAGTATAGAAGCAGGGAGTAGATAGAAGTCAGAGACAAGGGAGGGTTGCTTGATTGCCAGTAGTGGAGAACACAGAGTTCCGAAACTAGAACGGCTTAGCTGGGTGACGCCATTGCCACTGCTCCCGCGCCTGCGCATACACGCCCACACGTGCCACAGCAATCCACCCCAGTAAGCTAGGCAGCGTCATCTAGTGGGGAACAGAGCCATTACACTAAACCACACCCAAATGGGCCAACTGGGCTCTTGAATGCAAGTCTCTCTACCCGCTTAGTTTATGAACTATGAACTGCTCCATAGCTCGAGTTCTACGGCAAACCTGATGTAATTTCAATTGTACTTCATTTTGCTTGCTAGTCCTTTTACTAATTTTTTCTTTTTCTTTTCTTATTCTTGAATAGACAGAAAAAATCTATTTTTATTTTCCATTTTTATTAAAAAGATTTTTAAAAGTTTTTCTTTTACTTTTCATGTTTTAAATTCTATTTTATGATCATAATTTCATTTTATTCTATTTTACTATATTTTTTAAAATTTTCAAACATTTTACTTTTTATTCTTTTTTGGGTTTTTTCCTTGTCTTTATTTTTCCTTCTCTTAGCCTTTTCCTCTAATCTATCAAGCCTCTTTCAACAACCAGACTAAAGGATCTAGCATCCTTTATTTGACTTTTCTGTGTTGTTTTTAATTTTTTAATTTTATTTTTTTTTTTACTTTATCAATTCCTTTTCTTCCTTCAAAATGATGAAATTAAAGAATTCACCCCAAAAGAAAGAACAGAAAGAAATGACAGCTAGGGACTTAATCAACACAGATACAAACAAGATATCTGAAACAGAATTTAGAAACATGATAACAAGATTACTAGCTGGAGTTGAAAATAGATGAGAATCCCTTTCTGTGGAGATAAAAGAAGTAAAACCTAGTCAGGATGAAATAAAAAAAACACTATAACTGAGCTGCATGGATGCCAGAGTGGCAGAGATGAACGAGGGAGAGCAGCAAATCAGCAATACTGTAGAGAAACTTATGGAGAATAATGAAGCAGAAACAAAGAGGTAGACTAAGGCAAAAGAGCATGAAATAAAATTTAGATAACTTAGTGACTCTTTAAAAAGGAATAATATCAGAATCATAGGGGTCCAAGAAGATAAAGAGAGAGAAAAGGGGGTAGAAAATTTATGTAAGCAAATCATAGCAGAAAACCTTCCAAACCTGGGGAAGGCACAGACATCAAAGTCCAGGAAGCACAGAGGACTCCCATTAGATTCCACAAAAACCAACCTTCAACAAAGGATATCATAGTCAAATTCACAAAACACTCAAGCAAGAAAAGAATCATGAAAACAGAAAGAGAAAAAATGTCCTTAACCTACAAGGGAAGTCAGATAATGTTTATAGCAGACCTATCCACAAAAACCAGGCAGGCCAGAAAGGAGTGGCAGAATATATTAAATGTGTGGAATTAGAAACATATGCAACCAAAAATTCTTCATCCAGCAAGGCTGTCATTCAAAATAGAAGGAGAGATAAAGGTTTCCAAGACAAACAAAAATTAAAGGAGTTCATCACCACTAAACTGGCCCTGCAAGAAATTTAAGGGGGACTCTCTGAGGAGAAAAAGGATGGGAAAAAAAAAAACCAACAAAGACTAGAAAGGACCAGAGAACCAGAAACTCCAACTTTACAGGCAACATAATGGAAATAGATCCATATCTTTTAGACAATGGTCCAAATGTTCCGATCAAAAGACATAGGGTAAGAGAATGGATAAGAAAACAAGATCCATCTATATGCTGTTTACAAGAGACCTATTTTAGACCGAAAGTCACCATCAGATTGAAAACAAGGGGATGGAGAGCCATCTATCATGCTAATGGTCGCCAAAAGAAAGCCAGAGTAGCCATACTTATTCCAGACAATCTATATTTTAAAATAAAGATGTAACAAAAGAAGAACAGCATAATTTCATAATTAAGGGGTCTGTCCACCAAGAGGACCTAGCAATTGTAAACATTTATGCCCCAAACATGAGAGCACCCAAATACTAAATCAATTAATCACAAACATAAAGACACTCATTGATAATAATACCATAATAGTAGGGGACTTCAACACCCCATTTACAGCAATGAGCAGATCTTCTAGGCATAAAATCAACAAGGAAACAATGTCTTTTAATGACACACTGGACCAGATGGACTTAACAGATATATTCAGAAGATTTTTCCTAAAGCAGAAGAATACACATTCTTCTCCAGTGCACATGAAACATCTCCAGAATAGAGCACACACTGGTACACAAATCAGCCTTCAAACAAGTACCAAAAACTCAAGATCACACTGTGCATATTTCCAGACCATGACACTATGAAACTCAAAATCAGCCACAAGAAAAATTTGCAAAGATAATAAATACTTGGAGACTAAAGAACATCCTACTAAGGAATGATTGGGCTAAACCAGAAATTAAAGAGGAGATTAAAAAAGTACATAGAAGCCAATGAAAATGGTAACACCCAGTCCAAAACTGTAATGCAGCTAAAGCGGTCATAAGAAGGAAGTATATAGCAATCCAGGCCTTCCTAAAGAAGGAAGAAAGGTCTCAGATTCACAACCTAACATCACACCTTAAAAAGCTGGAAAAAGAATAGCAAATAAATCCAAAACCAGCAGAAGACAGAAAATAAAGATTATAGCAGAAATCAATGCTATTGAAACAAACAATCAGATGAAACAGTAGAACAGATCAATGAAACTGGGAGCTGGTTCTCTGAAGGAAATAACAAAATTGATAAACCCCTAGCAGTTTCATTAAAAAGAAAAAGGAAACAAGTCAAATAAATAAAATCAAGAATGGAAGAGGAGAGATCCCAATCAACACCACAGAAACACAAACGATAAGAGAAGATTATGAGCAATTATATGCCAATAAAATGGGCAATATGGAAGAAATGGACAATTCCTAGAAACATATAAACTACCAAAACTGAAAGAAGAAATAGAAAATTTGAACAGACTCATAACCAGTAAAGAAATAGAATTAGTAATCAAAAATCTCCCCAAAAAAACCAAGAATCCAGTGCTGAATGGCTTTCCAGGGGTATTCTACCAAACATTTAAGAAAGAGTTAACACCTTTCTCTTGAATCTGTTCCAAAAAGTAGAAATGGAAGAAAAACTTGCAAAGTCCTTCAATGAAGCCAGCATTACTTTGATTCCAAAACCAGACAAAGACCCCTCTACAGACCAAATACCTTTATGAATTTGGATGCAAAAATCCTCAAGAAGATATTAGCCAACTGGATCCAACAATACATTAAAAAGATTATTCACCACAACCAACTGGGATTTATACCTGGAATGCAGGGATGGTTCGATATCTACAAAACAATCAATATGATAAATCATATCAAAAAAAGAAAGGACAAGAACCACATGATCCTCTCAATAGATGCAGAGAAAGCATTTTACAAAATATGGCATCCTTTCTTGATAAAAAAAAAAGTTCAAGAAAGTAGGAATAGAAGGATCATATCTCAAGATCATAAGAGCCATATAAGAAAGACCCACTGCCTTTATCATCCTCAATGGGAAAAAACTCAGAGCTTTCCCTCTAAGGTAAGGAACACAACAGGGATATCCCCATCACCAGTGTTATTCAATATAACATTGGAAGTGTTAGCCTTAGGAATCAAGCATCACAACGGAATAAAAGGCATACAAATTAACCAGGAGAAAGTCGAACTTTCACCAACTTTTTGACAGAACTTTCACATCACAGATGACATGATACTCTGTATGGAAAACCCAAAAGATTCCACCAAAAAAAAAAACCACAACAACAACCCTGCTAGAATTGACCCATGAATTCAGTAAAGTCTCAGAATATAAAATCAATGCACAGAAATTGGTTGCAGTCCTGTACATCAATAATGAAGCAACAGAAAGAGAAATCAAGAAATCGATCTCATTTATAATTGCACCAAAAAAACTTAAAGTACCTAGGAATAAACATAATCAGAGGTGAAAAGTCTATATACACTGAAAACTATAGAAAGCTTATGAAAGAAATTGAAGAAGACATCAAAAAATGGAAAAATATTTTATGCACCTGGATTGGAAGAACATGTTGGTACTACCCAAAGTAATCTACATATTGAATTCAATACCTATCAAAATAACACCAGCATCTCTCACAGAGCTAGAAACAGATAATCCTAAAATTTTTATGGAACCAGAAAAGACCTCTAATAGCCAAAGCAATCTTGAAAAAGAGAACCAAAGCTGGAGGCATCACATTCCCAAACTTCAAAACATATTACAAAGGTGTAATCATCAAGACAGTATGGCACCAGCACAAAAATAGACACTTAGATCAATGGAATAGAATAGAAAATCCAGAAATGGACTCACAAACATATGGCCAACTAATTTTTGACTACGCAGAGAAGAATATTCAATGGAATAGAGACTGTCTCTTCAGCAAATGGTGCTGGGAAAACCGCATAGCATCATCCAGAAAAATGAACCTGTACTACTTTCTTACACCATACACAAAAATAAATGCAAAATGGGTGTAAAACCTAAATTTAAAACAGGAAGCCATCAAAATCCTTGAGGAGAAAGCAGGCAAGAACCTTTTTGACCTCAGCTACAGCAACTTCTCACTCAACATATCTCCAGAGGCAAGAAATACCAAAGCAAAAATGAACAACTGGGACCTCATCAAAATAAAAATCCACTGCACAGCGCAGGAAACAATCAGCAAAACTAAAAGTCAACTGATAATGGGAGAAAAGACAATGTGAAAATTTCCTACCATATAAAGGGTTAGTATCCAAAATCTATAAAGAACTTATCAAAGTCAACACCCAAAAAACAAATAGTCCAATGAATAAATTGGGAAAAGACATGAATAAACACTTCTCCAAAAAAGACGTCCTAATGGTCAACAGACACATGAAAAATGCTCATCACTCATCATCAAGGAACTACCAAAATGAGATGAGCTACCACAATGAGATATCACCTCACACCCGTCAGAATGGCTAACATTAACAACACAGGCAATGGCAGATGTTGGAAAGGATTATGAGAAAGAGGATCTCTTTTGCACTGCTGGTGGGAATGCAAACTGGTGCAGCCTCTCTGGAAAACAGTATAGAGTTTCCTCAAAAAAATTAAAAATATAAATATTTTATGACCCAACAATTGCACTACTAGGTATTTATCCAAGAAGTACAGGTTTGCTGTTTCAAAGAGGCACATGCACTCCAATGTTTATAGAAACACTGTTGACAATAGCCAAAGTATTAAAAGAGCCCAAATGTCCATTGACGGATGAATGGATAAAGAAGAAATGGTGTGTGTGTGTGTGTGTGTGTGTGTGTGTGTGTATGTAACTATATATACAGTGGAGTATTACTCAGCAATCAAAAAGGCACATACCCAAAGGCAAGGGAAATAAAAGCAAAATTGAACCCTTGGGACCTCATCAAGATAAAAACTTCTGCACTGCAAAGGAAACAATCAAGAAAAATAATAGGCAACCAACAGAATGGGAAAAGATAGGTGCAAACGACATATCAGATAAAGGGCTAATATCCAAAATATATAAGGAACTCACCAAACTCCACACCGAAAAATGAATAATCCAGTGAAGAAATGGGCAGAAGACATGAACAAACTGTTCTCCAAAGAGACATCCAGATGGCTGACAGACACATGAAACAATGCTCAGCATCACTCATCATCAGGGAAACACAAATCAAAACCACACTGAGATACCACCTCATGCCAGTCAGAGTGGCTAAAATGAACAAATTAAGAGATTATAGATGCTGGCGAGGGTGTGGAGAGACAGGCACCCTCCTACACTGTTGGTGGGAATGTAAACTGGTGCAGCCGCTCTGGAAAACAGTGTGGGGGTTCCTCAAAAAAACTATCCATAGAACTCCCTTATGACCCAGCAATAGCACTGCTAGGGATTTACCCAAGGGATACAGAGTGCTGATGCATAGGAGTAAAGGTACCCCAATGTTCATAGCAGCACTGTCAACAATAGCCAAATCATGGGAAGAACCTAAATGTCCATCACCTGATGAGTGGATCAAGAAGATGTGGTTTATATATACAATGGAGTACTACATGGCAATGAGAAAGAATGAAATCTGGCCATTTGTAAGAAAGTGGATGGACCTCGAGGGTGTCATGTTAAGCGAAATAAGTCAGGCAGAGAAGGACAGATACCATATGTTTGCACTTATAGGTCTAACAGGGGAAACCTAATAGAGGACCATAGGGAGAGGAAGGGGGAAAGAGAGTTGGGGAGAGAGAGGGACGTAAAACATGAGAGACTATTGAATACCGAAAATGAACCGAGGGCTGAAGGGGCAGGAGAGGGTGGGAAGGGATGGTGGTAATGGAGGAGAGCACTTGTGGGGAAGAGCACTGGGTGTTATATGGGAACCAATTTGACAATAAACTATTAAAATAAATAAAAATAAATAAAAATGTGTATACACACACACACAGTGGAGTATTACTCAGCAATAAAAAAGAATGAAATCTTGCCATTTGCAACTACGTGGATGAAACTGGAGGGTATTATGCTAAGTGAAATTAGTCACAGAAAGACAAGCAATAAATAAATAAATATAAAAAAGAGTGTGTAATAAAAAAATCAAGATTTTGCACCAACTACCACCTCCACTCTTCAAATGCTCTAAAATATTTCTTATATTTGAGAGAGAGAGAAACAGAGTGCAAGCAGGGGAGGGGCAGAGAGAGGAAGACACAGCATCTGAAGTAGGCTCTAGGATCCAAGCTGTCAGCACAGAGCCCGATACAGGGCTCAAACTCACAAGCCAAGCCAAACTTGAGATCATGACCTGAGCCAAACCTGGCAGCTTAGAAGACTGAGCTACCCAGGAGCCTCACACCTCCACTCTTTAGAACCTCATACTAAAAGTGACAGGTTTTAATTCATGCTGGTATTGCTATTTTTTTTTCTGACCCTGCTATTGCTTACTTGTTATTTGCTTAGTTATTTTTCTTTTCTCCACCTGTTTTGTTTCTTCTCAGTTCTCCTTAAGAGCCTAGAGGCCCCAAGTGAATACAGAACTGTGGCTTGCAACATCTCCGCTGTCACCAAATGTGTCTGCACATCTGTATGGCTTCACACTGGTACTTTGTAGTGTTTTAGAGGAGGGATTTCTCTTCAATAAGTAAATTTCTCATCTCTAAGATTTATTTCCCTACTAGTCAGTGATAATATAAAATACATCTAGATAATGGCTTGAGCCAGGGTTAGCAAATTTACTTATAAAATGCCAGATAGCAGATATATCAGGTTTTTTGAGCAATATGGTCTCTGTTAGAACTACTTGATCCTTCCATTATAATATGAGAGCAGTCATAGACAACACATACGTAAACTGAAAACAGCTGTGTTCTAAGTCTATGCACACTGCAACTTTAATTTCCTATAATTTGTAAGAGTCATAGAATATTATTCTTCTTTCAATAGTTTTCAATTATTATCAAGATAATGTAAAAAAGATGCTTAGCTTTCAAGCTAATGCCTTCAGGCATAAAAAATAAGAAGAAGATTAGATTCAGCTCACAGATCATAGTTTACTAACTCATGCTCTAAGCAGTGATTTTTCAAACTTGAGTGTGCATTGAGTCACCTGGAAAACTAGCTATAACAGATTGGTAGGTCCTATCTCTAAAATTTCTGATTTGGTAGATTTGGCTGGGGCCCAAGACTTTGTATTTCTTTTTTTTCCTTAAAAATTATTTTTCTTAACATTACTTATTATTGAGAAATGAAGAGAAACAGAGCATGAGCATGGGAGGGGCAGAGAGAGGGGGAGACACAGAATCTGAAGCAGGCTCCAATCTCTGAGCTGTCAGCACAGAGCCTGATGCCGGGCTTCAACCCACAAGTGGTGAGATCATGACCCTAGCTGAAGTTGGATGCTCAACAGACAGAGCCACCCAGATGCACTGAAGACTTTTTATTTCTAAGAAGTTCTCATGTAATGTTAATCCAAGATGGTCTTGGAACCAGACTTTTAGACCACAGATCTGCATCAATGGTTAGCAAACTATTTCTGTAAAGGGCCAGATAATAAACATTTTCATCTTTATAAAGTATAAAGTATCTGCAGTAACTACTAAACTCTGCCATTGTAGCACAAAAGCATCAAGAGACAATACAGAAATAAATGGAGGTGCTGTGTAATAATAAAACTTTATTTACAAAAACAGCCAGTGGGCTGGATTGGTTTTATGGATGTGGTTTACTTACTCATGATCTAGAAGATTTCCTTTTATTCAAGAGGAAGATAAGGAACACATCCATATAATTTTTATGAATAAAGTTTAAGTTTTTACATAACTTTCTAAGCACATTGTGATAAAAATAATTTCAAAAACTATGTTTTTTAGAGTTTATCAAGTCTAATTAGATATATCTGTGTCAGATTTCACTGTTGATACTGAGAAATAACAGTAGAAAAAAATCTGAGCTAATGAATATGCATGCATGCTAATAAAAATAATATTCCTTTTGTTCTTCCTTTATTGTTCTGCTAGCTGCTAAGAAGTATGTTTGATTGTTTTCACTAATGGACATTTTCAGATATTTGTCAAGTTATCCTTAGAGCTGGTATTACTAAATTATAATTTTCCCTCAAATTTTCTGACTCTATTTATTTCATATATTCTGAGACTTTACCTTGGCTTTATCTTCTACAGGTTTCACAAGTTTCCATCAAAAGTATTTTTTTGATGCATCATTTTATCAAATACTTCAGCAAGTCCCTGAAGACATTTGTCTATGTCCCTGTGTATGAGTGTGTGTTTGTATATGTACACATATATATGTGTGCAAAATTCTTCTTTTTCATAAATTATTTCAATTTTCTCTGAGTTAGTTTTCCTGAGTGGTGGACTAGGCAGTTTTTTTTCATACAGTTCTCAAATATCTAGTGATTTTGACTTTCTATTCATAGTTTAAAATGAGAGGATAGGAATACTGATTGAGAATTCCAGTTTGTACATGGATGGCTCTGCTTTAGGATGAATAGGTGGGTAATTGCTATGCTGGGAGTCCTTTTAATAGCAGAATTACAGGGCTTTACTCTGAAGTGAAGCTCTAACACCAAATTCCCCAGTTCTTCCAAGTTCTCCCCGTGATTGTACATACAGTTGCCATTCATAGAATTTCAATTAACATCCTTGTTTTTAGACTCCTCTCCTCTCTCTTTGAGTCTAAATACCTTAAATCTGATATATAACATATTACTTACATACACATAGAACATCCTTAGATTTGGACTGCAGGGAACTTACTGACAATGACAATACATTCTGGCGGGGGTGGGGATGGGATTCCTAAAACTGCAAAGCATTGACTGAAGTAAGTTTGCGTCAAAGAAACAATCCTTTAAAATTAGCTTATCAGTAAACACTGCCATCTCCGACAGATGGAATTTACAACTGAATGACTAAATTAGCAAATTGTATATTGACAATGTTTTTGACATATGCACATTGTTTGACTTCTAGAAATCCAGGCTATGTTTTACCAACCCAGCTAGGCCATCGGGCTTGACCCTTCTCTTCCCACATGGGAGCCCATTACACTCTCAAGACCTCTTAAACCCAGGCTTATTTTTGCAGCACGTTACGGGAACTCTAGAACACTCTTCAGTAGGAGACACTTTACCTGCATTATTTCAAACAGTTCTTGAATTCCCTTAAACTCTATTGGTAAGTTTTCCATCTAAACTGCAAGTGGATTACAAATGCTACAAAATGCTTTCGGTTTGACAGGGTGTGACGGCGCATGTCAAAGGCAATTGCCTCAAATCTAATTTATTACTTTATTGAAAAGTTGGACGTGTTGAAGTTCAGCTTAATTGAGATTACTCATTACAAGCTACCTTCCCTGAATGGAAATATAAAGTGAATGGCATTTCATGCAGAAAAGGAAAAATTTCAGCCATACTGTTAAAATAGCATCTGATGAGCAGATAAGAATGCTATGTAAAGCACACTATTATCAGCCATCACAACTGCTCTTATGTAGCAGGTCCTGCAGCATAAACTCTGCAAAGCAAGCCAAAGCAATCACAAGCATTTTTAGAGCAAGGCTGTTAATGCTTTCATAGTATGCATTGTGTCAGCACTTTAATTTTAAATTCTCTTTTGTATAAGTTTATACCAAAGATGTAAAGCCCCCCCTCAAATTATTTTTTAAAAGCCTCACTTGTTTTTAAAATAAAATAACTTAAGAATATATTTAAAATGCTGATCAGAACTGTGTATCAAACAACAAATGCATCATTTAGTGTGTGCAATAACAAAGCCCTTGCAAAAAAAAAAAAGGAAAATTTAGTAATCCAAAAATGTTCAGAAATATATAGTACTCATGGGCAACAAGAAAATGGACAATTATTAGGAAACAAAATATTTTTCTCTCAAAATTGTAAACTATGAATTAGAACCCCCATCATTTTCCCCATTACATGGGTTCAGTAATAATGCTAGGGAGGTGTGGGGAGGTGTGGGGAGGTGTGGGGAGGTGTGGGGAGGTGTGGGGAGGTGGGGAGCAATGTTTTCATAGTCACTTGTGTTACTATGGTATGAAATTCTATTACAATTAATATGTGTGCGTGTGCATGCACACACGTGTGTGTGTGTTTACATGTGTGTATTGTTTGTTTTAAGAGAGAGAGCGTGAAGGGGGGAGAGTGGCAGAGGGAGAGAGAGAGAGAGAGAGAGACCAAGAGAGAGAGAGAACCTTAAGCACTCCTCATGCTGTGTGGAGCCCAACATTTGGTTCGATCCCATGACCCTGGGGTCATGACGTGAGCCAAAATTACGAGTCAAGTCTTAATTGACTGAGCCACCCAGATGCCCCTTGATTAATAGATTTTAGTTTAATTCTCTACTGAAGTTAATTTCCTTAAAAGTTAAACAAATAGGGGCGCCTGGGTAGCTCAGTCAGTTAAGCGTCTGGCTTTGGCTCAGGTCATGATCTCAGGGTTTGTGGGTTCGAGGCCCACATTGGGCTCTGTGCTGACAACTAGCTCAGGGCCTGGAGCCTGCTTCAGATTCTATGTCTCCCTCTCTCTGACCCTCCCCTGCTCTTGCTGTCTCTGTCTCTCAAAAATAAATAAAAAACATTTAAAAAATTAAAAAAATGTTAAACAAATAAAGGCTATACTGAAGATATTAAAAACACAACATACAGAACAGAATGTAATTGTATATAATATCTTTTATATGGAGTCATGATGAAATAATGCTAGTATAAAGCAAAGATCTTAACACATCCTGGAAATTTAGGCACTGTTTTGTACAGGATTGAAACCCGATCACACCCTGAAACCTCACATCTGGCATAGTTTCTTTCCCATGTACAGCACTATTTTTATTCCCCTAGTTATATTATGAGTTGAGAATGATGCTTACTTCAGTTCCAGAGTCAGTGGCTGTTGTTAGGTTATATCATAACATTAAAATTATTTAACTATGAAATTCTTTTTACAGTAATTTTTCTATACCATTACATACAAAGACATATCTATAATTTGCTTGACAGGGCCCTTTAGAGATAAATGATTGCTAAAAATGCTTAAACAGTAAAAAGTTTATGCAAAAGAGCCATTCATGGACTGTGAAGTTGGTGAATTTCAGATTACACAACCTACTGAATCATTATAATGATGATCAGCTTCACAATCTTCAAGTAACACACAGATCTTGTTTAGAACAGTGAACTTGCTGTATTATAATTGGTAGTATGAAAGTACATTCATAATGTTACCTCCATAAAGAAATGTATACACATTTTGACATGAAGAAATATATGGGATATGGCACAAGGTTATTATATAACACTTTAAGTGGATATTTTGAGTGAATATTTTACAAGATTGTATCATACTCTGTGTATTCAGTTGAAACCTATTTCTATGGCTGCTACAATTTGGTTTTAGAATTTTCTAGAGAAAGTATCCATGTAGCCATCAACCATTGATTAAACATTGCTTTCTCCATCTATTTCAAGGTGTTATTACTGATGGTAATTATTTTCTATATTTGGAAATGTGCATAAGACTGTTAATTTTGATGCCATGTGAATATAAACATCTCTTCGTAATTCACAGTGATTATTTTAAGAAACGAGGGGGGAAATGGATGGGCTAAATGTTATTTCTAACTTTTGTTTTTCAGAATTATTAAAGATAATGTATGAGCAGTAAATTTGCAACTTCTTGGAATGTCTAAAGAAAAGTAACTCTCTTGGGTAATTTTGACAGCTATTTTTGCTTTAGTAAAAGTATACAGACTTAGATACTGTGCTTTAGGACTTTTCTTTCTACTAATTCTGACTTCTTTACACCAGGTTGGTCCCCTACTACTAGTGTTTGCTGGGCTACACATTTTATTTATAATTATGGCACAGTTATTTTAAATTATGCACATTTCTCTCTATTGCTCTTATTTCTCTTTTTAAATCTGAATGTCACTTGTATTGAGGTTTGCAATCATGGTGGATAAAACTCCAACAATATTGTTGAAGTCCACTAATTAATATTATATACTGAATTATTCTTTTATAAAAATAGCATAAATTCATATATCATTTGATTTCACTTTAAATTTAGACATGTGGTATGTTCTTTCTTTTCTTCCATTTCAGGCATATAGATGACCTTTGATAATTGCTACCGTAAGAAGGTCATTTGTCTCATAATTATATGGGCCTTAGGCGTCGAGTAAGTCAAAGAAAGTTTGAAGTCATAGGCTATAGTATGGTTAAAATATTCTTTCCTTGAAAAAAACCAGAAAAACAAGCTGCAGGGATAGTGCAAATTAATGAACTATGTGATTAATCTAGCTATTTCTTCTTAGAAACAGAGTTGTATCTTTCTCTGAGAGGGGAAATTTTTATCCATCTCCTGTTTAAGCAATATCATTCAGATTAAGAACCAATTGACTGAAACATATTAAATTTTACCAAAAGCATAAGCATCTTGTCTTCTTATGTCACTGTCACTCAAGACAGTAATTAAGGCTATTGAGAAGATATAGGCCACTTGCGACTTCAAGGCTTATGAAGGCAACTGATGACTGTTTATATATCTATTCCAATGAATGAAAGATTTGGATCTAAACAGAACTGTCTTACTCTTCAGCATCTGTGCACCTATGGTTGCAGTTTCCACATAATCCTATTCATAACATAGGATCAGTGAAACATAGAATCAGAAAAAAGTTAAGGATTTAAGATTCCATCTTTAAAATAATTTCACATATATAAAGACGGACTTCCAAATTCAGTTTGGATGATTTGAACAATAGTGGTTTCACTGTCTCAGAAGTTGTCTTCTGAAAGGTAGTCATAGAGGAAAAATGTGTGTATGTGTATGTGTATGTACTTATTCCTAGGCATGTCTGGGGTGTTTCCCAAGGACTGGTAGGTGATTGATTTAAATATATGTGGTGGTTTGAGGAGGTAGACAGACAGATATGAGCAATTAGAAATCAGGTTTGTCAATGTGATTTGATTCTTACTCATGGGCTGCTGAAGACTGAGCACATTCAAGTCACCACTGACAGCCATCTGGTGTTGGACCTGCTGTTCTGCAGGTCACTCCATGCCAACTTTCTCTCCCCATATCAGTGTGCCCCAACTGTACACGCAGACTCATTGTTTACCAGAGTAAAGCACACCTGGGATCTGACTACATTGTTTAACACAAGTTCAATGTTATATTGGGTATTTTAATTGATTGATACTACAAAGCATTAAAAAAATTAAGAAACAAGCCAATAGACACATACCTTAAAACTTGATATGAATATTTCTGGGACAATAAGCTATTGTTCTCACAAATCAGTGACATACGCTTCAGCAGTTTCAAGTTGTAGAAGCTAAATGAATACTTTTCTTCTCTTTCTCTCTCTCATTATCTGAGTAAACACCATAAAGTGTTAATATGTTTAACAAAAGTATCTTCTATACCTTGTCCTGTCTTCTCCATCTCAATAGTATTTTTTGTGTTGAAAAATTTATTTACTGACTTAAGCTTCTTCCCAATTTTTTTTCCTCATCATAATGTAAGATAGTCTAGAATAGCTATTAAATATACAAGTTCTGAACTTAGACTGTGCTAAGCTCAAATTCACATTGACTTGTTAGGTAATCTTTGTCAAGTTATTTAATTTCTCTAAGAATTATCTATTCACAAATGTAAGTGTAACAACTCTAATGTCTATTATAATGTTTATATTAAAATAAATAATATCAATATATGCATTTATGTAAATTTTAAAAACTGACACAAACATTAAATAAGTTATTATTATTATTGCTGTTATTATTTTTCCCAAAATTAAGTTCAAATATCTCTTACCCTTTAAGTGTTCAATTATCTCTGGAAAAAAATCAATCTTCGCCTCTGCTCTTGTCTTGTGATGTCATCTTGCAATCAATTAAGCTCTAGTAGAGTAGTTACCACATTGCATCATCATAATTTATTTCTGAGACAGTCTCCCGGAGAAAATGTCCTTGAGGGAGAAGTCTGTAATATTAATCATTTACCCTCAGCAACCAGTATCAAGCCTCATTCGCAGAACACACGTGGTGTTGATGACCACAAACCCTAGCTACCAAATGCTGCTGTCATCTTCTATGACAATTAATTCATCTATGGAACCAAAATGATTCAATAAGCACATACTTAGTTTCAAGTTAAACAATAAGGAGCAAAAACTTCATGATTCTTTATGATACACAATTCTACGTCTTTTCCTTTATATGCATACTTGTTACTTTAAAGGAAGACTTAGTCAATAAAAGGAAAATCACATTAGATATGCAGAGATTTTTCACTTAAAAAAAGAAGCAAATACATAAAATTTTTCTAACATACAAGCTATGCCATATTTATTTTAACATCTAGTTAAATTTAAAAAATTTAATAATAGATTCTTAAAATGATCTTCAAGCCCTAGGCAGTATAACAACTATCAGTGTATGCTATCGGTGTTGACAACATTAAAGTGATAAAATTATAAGTAACAGTCTCTCTAAAGATCAATTTATGCAACTTGGAGATTGTTCAAATAAAAACCATATATGTTAGTTAACCAGTGATACTGACATCTTCTTGCCTTAAAGATTCATAAATTGAGAAATATTTTTAAGGGAATTGTATGAGCAACTACTTTAAATACATCTTTAAATGATAGAAAGTGGACTTTAAACTTCTCTAGGAAAGAGATTTCTGAAATAGATGACATTCAAAAGATGAAAAACTTCCAAACCTATCTAGATTTTAAAGTGATTTTATAGTCAAATTAGTAATAAGGCTTAACTTTAGGAGGAAAAACAAGAAAAGTGTACAGAAAATCTTCACAATATATTATGATAAATTGCAGTTACTGTCTATCAGTTACAACTAAATTGAACTGAAGTAGTAAGAATGCATATAAATAAAATATCTAAACTAGTCTATTCAAAACTTTTTAAGGAATTTTACCAATCATTATTTCATATTTCCTCTTTTGTAGTAAACTATATATTTTTTAAAATTTACCACCCAGAGGAAATTTTACATTAAAAGACTTTAGTAATGGAATTACAAATAAAATTAAAACATCAATCATAATTGACATGAACATTTGAAAAAAAATACATTAAATCACTAATTTAGCTGATGACAAGACATAGAAGCAGGAAAATACTGACAGTTTGTATACATTTAGAATTACAGGTGTGCCATGTTGAGCATTTATATAGTAGAATGAAATAAAAATAGTGTCATTGCTAAAGCACCATAGGTTAGTAAGTCTGAACTTCAGACTAGTTGGTGCCTTGAAGATTTTCAAAATGTTAAGACCATTTAGAAACCATTATTTCGTTTTTATATAAATATGTTCATTTCTAATTTAAAATCAATAAAGATTTACGATTTGGGTAATTGCAGATTCAATAACTCAGACTAATCTTCCTTCTGAGGAAAACTGGATGGAAAGTTCTGCTTGGAGGCACAGGAGAGCTAAGAAAAAAATAATTACAAACCCAAGATCCAGGAGCAGACACAAACCCAGACAAAAGAACTCAATATTCAGAAATTTTTCAACTTCTGGGTGTTTGCTAATTCTAAGAGATTCTGAATACATCAGTTGGCTGTTTCCTTATGCTTAAAAGGGCAAAGGTCGGGGAGCATAGCCATCTAAGCATGGGAAAACCTGGTAAATTCCTTGAATTTTCCCAGGATCTAATTAGGCTATACCCTGGAGGAAAAGGCTAAACTAGAAGTAATCTGGCTCTCCCAAGGACTATGGCTCACCTCCAAATTATCTTAATGCCTGAAATTGGATTAAGATGTTCTCAGACTGTTAGTGCTCTGGGCACATGAAAGAAGTCCATGTAAAACCTTTGAGGATGAAGATGACATCTTAAGCTACAAATGATTTCAAATTTTAATAATATAACGTGTATCACAAAATTATAAATAAGCAGGGACAGAGAGAGAGTTACGTAAGAGTAACAACAATAACAAAAAAAGAGAAAAAGATCCACAATTTCTCCATATATTAGAGTCATTAGATCTAGGTTGGAAAATATACAATAGCTAAGTTAAATTTTTCAGGATTTTAAAAAAGCCTTTGGAAATTTGTGCAGAAATGTAGTGTATTTAGAAAAGAAATAAATATAGAATTATGAGTAACAATAACTAAAATAAGCAAGGGCATCTGGATGCCTCAGTCCATTAAGCCTCTGACTTTGGCTCAGATCATGATCTCATGGTCCAGGACTTGGAGTCCCACATCGGGATCTGTGCTGACAGCTCAGAGCCTGGAGCCTGGTTCAGATTCTGTGTCTCCCTTGCTCTCTGCCCCTCCCCCACTAGTACTCTGTCTCTCTCTCAAAAATAAATAAAAATTTAAAAAAAAATTTTGTAAAAGAACTTAGTGAATAGTCCGATACACAACTTGAGAGAAGAAAATATTCAGACTGAAATATGAAGAGGAAAAGAACCAAAAAAATAAAGAAAAGCAAGTAAATTACATGAGACAAGATGAAAATATAAAATGCACATTTAAGATTCCCCATAGACAAGGAGAGAGAGAATGGGACAGACTCAATACTGAAGAGATGGTGACTAAAAACTTTCCAAAAGCAGTGACTGACATTTGCCACAAATTCAGTAAGTCCTGAAAACACCAAGTTTTAAAAAGAAAATTAAAAGGCATTTCACATTACATTACAGTAATACCTTTGGCCAAAGAAGCAAGGCAGACTGTCTTATAGGCAGCCACAGAAGCAAAGATTGATTGCCTTCAAAGGGAAAACAGTAACACTGAGAGCTGATCAATCAATTTAGTAAAAACTAGAAGATAATGAAATGATACTTTTAAATGCTGAAGGAAAATAACTGTTAAATTAGAATTCTATGTCCAGAACAAATATTTATTAAGGATAAAGGTGAAGGGGCACCTGGGTAGCTCAGTCAATTGAGTGCCTGACTTCAACTCGGGCCATGATTTCATGGTCTGTGAGTTTGAGCCTTATGTCAATCTCAGTGCTAATAGGTCAGGGCCTAGAGCTTGCTTCGGGTTCTTTGTCTTCTTCTCTTTCTGCTCCTCCCCTGCTCACACTCTGTCTCTCTCCAAATAAATACATACATACATACATACATACATACATAAACATTACAAAATTTTTAAAAATGATAAAGGTGAAATAAATTCATTTTCAAACAAGCAAAACTAAAACAATACTTCTTTAGAAAATCTGCAGTAAAGGAAAATCTAAAAGGAATTCTTCAAAAAGATAACAGTGTACACAAATAGCAGCTTGCAAAAAGAGATAAAGAACAAGGAAAGAGAAAACATACTTGCTTGGTATTTACATATATTAACACACTTCCTTATAGCATATAACCCGTAAGGCAATAAATAGGAATCAAAGGTCCTTGAGAAAAAGGGTCCAATTAGACTTTGATAAGTCAGGATTCATGTGGTAAGTTATAGCTTATTTTTTAAGTAGAAAAATTTTTTTCTACTTAAAACTTAAAAAACTATTTTTTAAGTAGAAATATTTTTAAGTAGAAAATGAGTGAATAAAGGAACCTACAACAAGGGTAAAAATAGAAAGAAGTCACTAAAATAAGTTTACATTTGATTCTATTTGTTGTTACATTAAAGATAAATGGATAAAACTCTAGTTATTTTTCAGTGTTTATTTATTTATTTTGAGAGAATGAGAGAGAGAAAGACAGAGACATAGAGAGATAAAAATCCCAAGCAAGCGCCAGGTCATCAGTGCAGAGTCTGACGTGGTGCTTGAATTCACAAACTGTGAAATCATGACCTGAGCAGAAATCAAGAGTTGGATGCTTAATCAAATGATCCTCCCAGGTGCCCCTAAAACTCTAATTAAAACCAAAGTGTGCCACACTTAGTTTAAAAGATCACATTCTATTTATCATTTACAAAACATTAAGATACAGAAATAACATAAGTAAAGAATGCAAGAAGTTATGCCCTATAAATGTAAATTAAAATAAATTAATGTAACAATATTAATATAAGACATTAGGGCCAAAAGCATTTATAGAGAAAGGGGGTGCACTTCACAGTGGTGAAAGATTTAATTATCAGAAATTCCTAACCATTCTAATTTTTTTGTAACATCAAAATACAGGTTTACAATATATGAAGCGAAAAATTATAGAGCAAATATAGAAATAAACAAAACCACAACTCTTAAAAAGTTTTAATATGGGCACCTGGGTGGCTTATTGGTTAAGTGTCGACTTTGGCTGATGTCATGATCTCATGGTTCATGCCTGGGTTCTAACCCTGCATTGAGCTCTGTGCTAACAGGGCAGAGCCTCCTTGAGACTCGCTCTCTCTTTCTCTTCCTCTTTCTCAAAATAAATAAATAAACTTTTAAAAAGTATGAATAGAATTCACTTTAGCTCCTTAACATAAAACAAGAAACCACAAAATCAGTAACGATTGATCAGAAGACTTAAAAAGCATGTTGAGGAAATGATTTAATTGTGATTTTATAGTGTACATGGATATGTGTATATGTATGTATCTCACTGTTATGTCATTGCAAACAAAAAATGCAAAATATTTTTTTATTTGCAGCCAAACACAAAGAATTTAAGAATTGAATTGTTAGTGTGTTCTCTGACTACAATGCAATTAAACTAGAAACAATACGAAAACGTTAACTGGGGAAAAAATATTAGAACATAGTGACTCTCATTAAAAAGACAAGAGGCACGAAAGCCACAAATAAAAATATAGATATTGCTGACAACATCAAATTTTCAAAATTTTGTTTAGGAAAATATATGTAAACAAATTTAAAATATCTATTCTAGATGCTAAATATGTATATTACCGGCACATTGATAAGAAAAACAAAGAATCCAATAGAAAACAGGTGGAAAGCAAAACAAGCATTTATGATCAAGAGATTCTAAAAGGCAATGAAACATTTGAATGTTTTTCAACTTTATTTTTTTTAAGTTTATTTATTTATCTTGAGAGAGACAAAGAGAATATGAGCAGGGGAGGGGCAGAGAAAGAGGGAGAAACCCAAGAGCCCAAAGTGGGTGCAAAGTGAGGCCTGAACTCATGGCCCAATGCAGGGCCTGAACTCAGAATCCATGAGATCATAACATGAGCTAAATCAAAGAGACAAAAGCCTAACTAACTGAGTCACTCAGGCATCCCTGTTTGTTCAACTTTAAATTAAAGCAATAATGAGATACAATTTCTCCTATGACATTGACAAAATATTAAATGATGATTGCTTCTAATAACAATAAGAATGCAGAGAAGAATATATTTAGTGGGGATTTGATAAACTTAGCCAATCTGGAAAGTAATTGAAAATACCTACCAAATATTAAAATACAAATATCAGTTGATAAAGTAATTCCACTCTTGGAAATCTATTGTCTAAAAAAAAATATGAGTACATAAAGAAACAAATAGAAATGTATGTCTCTATCTATTGAAACATTGCTTATACTGACAAAACTAAAACTAACATATATACCCATACAGAAAGGAATGGACTAAAAAAATTTGTGATACACATTCTTACAAAGGAAAATTATACAGATGTTAAAGATGAATTGGTGTAACAAAGATGGATTGGTCTATGTCTATTGCGCTATAGGGAATTTTGCAATGTGCTTGATTGTAAGATGAGGAAAGTATTCCAGAGTAATGGTGTGGGTGTGTTTGTATTCATTTATAAAATATATATGGTGTGACTTAAGTGAAATTTTTTAAAAGAATGATGTGAAGTATATTGATATTGTTATCATAAGCATAGAAAGAGGAAAAGGGTAACTATTTTTTGTCTATCTAAAGTTATTTCACCTTCTACATTGAGTAGTATAAAATATGCTATTTAAAATAGAAAGTAAATGTAATACAATAGAATAGTGCACATTTTGATATAACACAAAACCAGATTCAAATTTAATCTCATTGCTAAACACCTATGTGATCCCGACTAGGACAATTAATCATTCACCAACCTCATCAGCAAATAGTCATTAATTCAAAGAGATTATACACTTGACTTATCATATCTTTATGGGCACAATATCATTTGATGAATAGTGAGTATCAGTCTTATTAGATTGATTCTTAGATTACATACATATTACAGTGAAAGTACTGTAACTGAGTCATGAGATAATAAAAACGGAGTAGTTAAAAGAAAAGAAGGAAGAGGAAAAGCTAACGGTCACTATAAACGTGCTATAAGCCGGGAAACAGTGCAAAAACTTGCAGGTACTGCCTCTTTACAATATGTGACTGCACATATGAAGTTTTGATAACTAACAATGAATTAGGTACTACTTTATTTCCAGTTTTAAAAGTTAGGAAATAACTAAAAGTTGTTATTTGCCTTGCTATAATAAGGAGCAAAACAAGTATTATTCCAAAAACTTGTATTTCAAAAATCATGTATCATCCAAAGGCTAAAATATAACCAATAATCTTAATTCTTTGAGTCCTTTGAAGAAACGATTTATTCCCAAAAGATAGCGTATGAGTTATTAAATACTTTTATACTTATTCTAGAGGATGCTCACTGCTAATGAGGCAATAATTACCATTACCAATTAAGTTAATAAAGGTTTCAACAAATACAAGTTTTTAAAGTAAATGGACAAATGCATGAAATAGCAAAATATATTATTTGATTTAATCATTTTTAATGTTTTTTATTTCTTTTTGAGGGACAGAGACAGTACGAGCAGGGGAGGGTCAGAGAGAAAGGGAGATACAGAATCCAAAGCTGGCTCCAAGCTCTGAGCTGTCAGCACAGAACCCGACGCCGGGCTCGAACCCACAAACTGTGAGATCATGACCAGAGTCGAAGTCAGACGCTCAACCGACTGACCCGCCCAGGCACCCCTCATCTAATCATTTTTAAAGGAAATTCATTGGGAATGAAAAGGAAAGAACTATTGAAAATAAAATGGCTGCCTTTTCAGGAGAAAATGCAGAAATCTTTTTTGATAGAAAGCAAAATAATATGAATGCATTAATATTTTTGCATTTACTTCTTTTTGTTAATGGAGGTTAAAAGTCCCAGGAGATATTTCATATTAATGCTCTTTGCAACAGCATGGGACCTAGCACTTCACCAGCTTCCGCCTAGCGAAAATTGTACTGCAAGTACATATTTGTGAGCTTGTTATTTTAGTTAATTATATGCTCGTTTAGAAACCATGATAGAACTGGCAGCTATTATGACTACAAATAAATGTTTATTTTTGCAGTTCTATATTTTATAACATAATAACTAAACAGGGAAATTTAACCATTAGCCTTTGTGAGTCAGCTAATACTATGTATCTTTTAATAGCATTACTTGTTTGACAGATTTGCTAAACATGTGATTCCAGTAGTTGAAAATTCACCACAAGAACCAGATGCTTAGATTTTTTTATAAAAGTAATATTGTACAATTTTGCATTTACATATGACAAATGCATTAAGCTTTAATCCCTTAGAAAAATAAAAATAGTCTAGAAAAATAATTTTTAGAACTATCAATAATTTGAAAGAATGTAAAAGATAGTTCCTCCTATGTATAGCTAAAAAACAAAAGAATAAAATGAATGTTCATTGTAAAGTAAATTATGAGATAATGATAAATATAAGATAAAAGCATATATAAAAGCTCAAAAGCCACAGGCGTGTATTTCTTAAACGTCCAGGATCTCTCTTGCATATAGTATGTAATTTTTTACTTTCCAAGCTCATATCCCTTCTTTCAAATTACTACTATTCAGTGAAAAGAAATGTAAAATGATCTTTAACAAACAAACCACAGCATTATTTGTCATAGAGTTTAGTAAAGTCATTCATTTTTCTGGTAGCTCTATAAAAGTCGAATGGTTTAATGCTTCCTTTCTTCCAGGAGTCACTTATCAAAAAGAAGGCACTCAGTGAACTCTTATTCCAAATAACTTAAGGATAGTACTTATTCAGAAATTTGGGTGTGAATGTAATCTGAAAACATTTACCATTTTCAGAACTCTACTATGAAATATCTTAAAGAAAGCTATTCAGGCTTTAGTAAAATATCTGATAGAAACTAGCTCTATAGAAAAATAAAATCACTGGAAATGGCTAATATGATTTTTAATCTGTCTTCTCTCATATTAATTTCATTAAAGGACAATTAGAAACATAAGCAATAATAGCAACAAAAATAATACATTATGGAGTTTATGATACATGCAGAGGCAAATATACAATAAAAATAGCATAAGTGATGAAAAGTAATAAACAGAATTATACTGTTATAAGATTATGGCATTATATGTTGATTTGACTATATTTAAAGATAGACATGATATTAGAGACACATATTGTAATTCCTAAAAAAAATACTAAAATAAAAATGAATTAATTACCAGACATAATTGAAGAGCTATTAGACCTTTATCTGATATGTCATTTGCAACTATCTTTTCCCATTTCTTAGGTTGCCTATTAGTTTTCTTGATTGTTTCCTTTGCCTTGCAGAAGATTTTTATCTTGATGAGGTCCCAGTAGTTCATTTTTGCTTTCATTTGCCTTGCCTTTGGGGATATGTTGAGTAGGATGGACCTCGAGAGTGTCATGCTAAGCGAAATAAGGCAGGCAGAGAAGGACAGATACCATATGTTTGCACTCATAGGTCTAACAGGAGAACAGGAGAAACCTAATGGAGGACCAGGGGGAGGGGAAGGAGGAAAGAGAGTTGGGGAGAGAGGGATGCAAAACCTGAGAGACTACTGAATACTAAAAACAAACCGAGGGTTGAAGGGGGAGTGGGAGGGGAAAGGGAGGTGGTGGTAATGGAGGAGGTCACTTGTGGGGAAGAGCACTAGGTGTTATATGGAAACCAATTTGACAATAAACTATTTTTAAAAAAAAGAATCTATAAGAGAGAATAAAAAGAAAAGCTTTTAGAAGAGACTAAAAAAATCCACCAAAAATATTCAATTAATCCAAAGATCAGGAAAAATGGAATAAAGAGCATGTAAGGAACAAATAATGAGATAGTAGACCCAAACATATCAATAATTACACCAAAAACACTTTAATTGAAGGAGAGAAATTTTTACTAGATTTAAAAAGTAGGAGTCAAATAGTGTTTAAAAGAGACACATTTTTAAATAGGAATATTTAAAAAGAAGAACATTACTAAGGATATTTCATAATAATAAATGGGTCAAACTAACAGAAAGCTATAACAGTCCTAAATATCCAACTACACACAGAGCTTCAAAATACATTAAACAAAACTGACAACTCTCTGTGGAGAATAAATGCAATAACAATTGAAATTTTCATTGGCTTTCCTATTAAATTGATTGAATGATAGACAAAAACAATCCAAATGTTGCCAAAAATAGATTCAAAAGGAGAAATATTACTAAAATTTCCACACTCATGTTACTTTTTGTCAATAAATTCAACAACTTAGATTAAATAGACTTATTTATATATCTAAAACAATTACCAAAACTGACACAAGAAAAAAATGAAAACCCCATATCTAAGAAATTGAATTCATAATTAAATATCTTCTTACCACAAACATTTTAGAAATAGATGGCTTCTCTGGTAAATTCTCTCAAATATTTAAAAAGGAAATAATAATAATAATAGACAAATTCTTTCAGAGAGTAGAAGGGGAATGAGGCACCTGGATGGCTCAGTCAGTTGAGCATCCGACTTCAACTCAAGTCATGATTTCATGGTTCGTGAGTTCAAGCCCCGTGTCAGGCTTGTGCTGACAGCTCAGATCCTGGACCCTGCTTCAGATTTTGTGTTTCCCTCCTCGTGCCCCTCTTCTACGCATGGTCTGTCTCTCTGTCTCTCAAAAATTAATAAACATTAAAAAAATAAAAAAAAGAAAGTAGAAGGGGAAGAAACATTTCTCAATTCATTTTATGAAGGCAAGAAAATCTTGAATCTAAAATCAAAATAATTGCAAAAGGACAATTCTACACTAATAGTAGTCATTCATGGGTATGCAAAAATCCTTATTAAAATGTTAACTAGCAAAGCCAAAAATGCAGAATTAAACTCTGAAACATCAGTGTAATGTATATTAAAAAAATAGGAAAAATAATACAATCATCTCAATGTGTGCAGATTTTTAAATTAAAATTTTGATAAAGTTTATATAAATGTTTATAAGATTTGTCATTCAAAATAAAATTGTAAAAACTCGCAAAAAACTAGAAAGAAAAATACCTTTATGACAATTAGTAGGTAAAAAAATTCTTAGGACATAGAAAGTTATACAATTACAAAGTTCAAAATTGATCAATTGTACTTTATTAAAATTTAAAAGAAAGAAAAAAACTCTTAAGCAGGCTCCTTGCAGTGTGATACAAGGCTCAATCCCACGACCTGACTTGATCATGACCTGAGCCAAAATCAGGAGTTGGATGCTCAACCAAATGAGCCGTCCAGGTGCCTCGCAAAAGATTTTTAAATGGCCAATTAGCACCTGAGCAATTATTAAGGATTATTAATTTCCATTGTAAAGTCAAACGAAAACAAAATGTCACTACATTTCTAGTAGGATGACCAAATTTTAAAAATAATAATGTTAAGTGTAGGCTGGTATGTGAAACAACTGAAGCAGAAGACAGTCCTGTGAGAGTATAAAGCTTTGTTGGCACTTTCCTATGAATTTAAGCCTGTGATATGCAAACATTTTTCTCTTAGATATTTTCCTGAGAGAAATAAAAAGATGTGCTTTTCATCATAATTCTTCTAATGCTTTTGATCTGTTTTTTGCTCACGTTTCTAACAAATTTTACACTATGTTTTATCTTCTTAAGAACTCATCTCTTCAGTCAAAAATACTATGTAGGCCTATGTAATGTTATTTGCAAAAGCACAACAACAAATGGAAACTAGTCCCCAGGGAATAAATAAATTATGGTACATATAAATGATGAGACATTAGTTCAAACATTACGAAGTATGTTTTAAAAACATGTTTGAGGTAGGACTTGACCTCTCAGCATTACTTGCTGCAGCTGAAGTCTTATCTTGAAAACTATCTTCAGGGACTCCTGTGTGGCTCAGTCACTTAAGCATTGACTCCTAAGTTTTGCTCAGGTCATCACACAGTTGTGAGAGAAAGCCCTGCACTGAGATCTGCACTGACAAATTCTACAGTTCTTCTTCATTACAATGTGCGCCTACTGTGTTCTTTGTTGTTTCTTTCCCTCCAAGCATTAAAGGGCATTAGGACTTAGTCTTCAGAGCTAATTTCTCTGTCAAAACTTTCTCTTTAGTGACCTCATGGTTTTCTTGACTTTAAATATATCTATACATAGAAAACCACCAAAAGTATCTCCAAACTGAACATGTGCCCTGCACTCCGACTGTTCACCCCCTCAACAAAAACATGCTTGCTTTCTTACTTATTTATTGGATATCTCAAACTTGCCATGCCCAAAGCAAAGTTCAATTTATCTCCTCCCTTAGTAAACAGATCTACCATTTCATCCATTTGTTCAGACTCATAATTTTCATCCTTCTTCCTTATTTTTTAAGGCTTATTTATTTTGGGAGAGAGATAATGAACAAATGTGAGCAGGGAGGGGCAGAGAGAGAGGGAGAGAGAGAATCCCAGGCAGGCTCTTCACTGTCAGAGCAGAGCCCAATTTGTGGCCCAAACTCATGAACTGTGAGACCATGACCTGAGGTGAAACCAAGAGTCAGTGGCTTAACTGACTAAGCCACCCAGGCGCCCCTTTCTTCCTTACTTTTATACCTCACGTCCATTCCATTTAGTCCTCTTGGCTCTGTCTTTAAAATATATCTTCCGTAACCATTTCTCTCCACTTTGGCAGGGACCATTTTGGTTCAAGCCTTTTATTCTCCCTCTTATGCTCCTTGATTGCCTCCTGAGGTCCCTGCTTCTACTCCTGCTCCCTATATTCTCCTTAACATATAGCCCCCAGAGTGAATTTATTTAACATGCCATACTATGTCACTACCCTGATCTAAATATGCTCCAATGAAAGAAATCCAAACATGTTTACGGATTCTTCTTAATATATTAAAATTAATTTGGTCTTAACATTTATTTCTAGGCTTGTATATTTTCTTAATTTTCTACAAAAATCATATAATCATTTATTGCTTCTGAAAAACAAAGAATATATATAAAGCAGTTTTGCAAATCAAGATGGTAAAAACAATTAACAAGAAAACATTTTGAGAAGATAAAAGAAATGAGAAACAGTTCTATTGCAATACATGAATATTTTATTTTATTTCTAGAAGAATGAAATTAATAAGAATGTACAGAAATAAACTGTAAGGTGATATCTATTATCTTTTATTGTACATGAGTGTAAATGCTGTTACACAGTTTACTTCATAATATCTAAGTGCTTATGAAATTTTTGCATTTATATTCATAATATTAAGAAGAAGACTTACCTGGGAATACCATTATTGAGATTGATCACAATGAAAAAACCTACAATGAAAATAAAAGCTAAATTACCACGTCACTAAACTAATCATGTGAAGGTTAAAATCAATGCAGATACTTAGTATCTTTGTTTTTCCAGTTATTTAAGGATAAAATTTTTGATATGATATGGATCATATGATCTCATAAATTTACCATAGACTCATAGAGTATTAGAGATTTAAAGGAGCATAGAGGTCATCTGGGACAGATCCTTCCATGTCACATAAGAAAACAGACCCAGAGAGCAGAAACCCCTTTTTTAATTTTGTACAGCCAGGTATTGATAAAACAGATGCTTGGAATCAGTATCCTACAAGTTAATCTGTTGTTTATCTCTGAATAAGCCACGAAACTGAATTTCCATATATTGCCACCATTACCCTTGCTTTGGCCACTTTTTCTCACATGAGCATTCTGAGCTAACATCCTAACCCAATGAATCCACAGCTGTGAGTACAAGAAGATGAACAACCATCACTGGTGCAGGGGTGAAGATCACTACTATCTTTCTTTGTATTTAGTTCCCATTCCATTCCCAGATTGGTAGTTGCCAAAAACTGTATTTAGTTCCCATTCCATTCCCAGATTGGTAGTTGCCAAAAACTGTCTCAGTGTTGCTAGACAGTATTATGGTAACCAAAATAAGTCAGTCAAACGAAAGGCAAATACTATATGATTTCATTTATATGTGAAATTTAAAAAACAAAATAGATGAACATAGTGGGAAAAAAAGAGTGGCAAGCCAGGAAACAGACTCTTAACCACAGAGAACAAGCTGAGGGTCTCTGGAGGGGAGGTGGGCAGGGCAATGGGTTAAATGGGTGATGGGTATTAATGAGGGCAGTTGTGATGAACGCCGGGGTTATACGTAAGTGATGAATCATTAAATCCTACACCTGAAACTAATAATACATTGTATAACTAACTTGAATTCAAATAAAAACTTGAATAAAAGAAGCTATGAGAGGGGACAAAAATGGAAGGGGGTAGTATAATGAAGAAAAGACAAGTCATCCACTTATCTTCCAGTCAGAGTTGCCATTATTAGTGTATGCTCTTAAAGTAGGAAGCCATCTTAAAGACCATGTAGCATAATTTCACGACATGCCTATGAATCTCTACAGCGTGCTTGTCAAGTGCTTTTCTCGGTGATGTTTGAACACATTTTTGTGAATATAAAACAATTATCTCTAAATACACTTCCTTATATCTTTAAATAATTCTGTTACAAATTTTAAATTTGAGTATGACTTTAAATGTGTGTTTCATTTAATTTTTCCCTATGATGCTAATTTATTAACTTTTTTGTTCTTTTAACAGATACTTGTAAAAAGGGATGTGCATGTGTGATTAGAGTTAAATAACCCCTCTAGTTGAAGTCTGAATAGAACAGAGTCTCAAATGATTATCACCTTCGTAATAGCAATAATTTTGTTATATCTAGGAGTTAAGACAATTCACTTTGGTTCAAACTTTGTAAAATTTTAAGCACATTATTTTATATTACTATATTTTATATTACTATACTAAAAACTAATGAGGTTTTATTACTCATACCCAGTTTTTGAGATTTAGAGAGGTGAAACGACTAGTGTAAGGTCATATAGCTAGTAAAAGTAGTGCAATTTGATTCCAGAGTCTTTGCACCTGCCATTTCCCAGTCCTAATACAATATCCTATTAATGCAAACTAAGATTGAATTTACTTTTTTCTTAGGCATCTCACACACACTTATATTGAACTTGTTGTTTATAAAACAACAACTAAGTTAAGAGAAAATGAAAATGTCTAACACTTGTAACCAGAAGAGTATCACAAAAATGCCACCCTGACACTTGACTATTTCTGCTGAAAAAAATATATAGGTTAATTTAACATATATACAATTCTCTACTCATGTAGACTTTCTATGTCTGTCATTGTTGTTATTGCTGTTACAGAGATATTCTTAGTATCACAAGTTGAGACTATCATAATGAGAACTTCTCAAATGGAAATATTGACAAAGGGACCTGAGCTAATTTTTGTTCTTGCCTAAAACATTAAAATATTTCTTCATTCAAACAATATAGATGTAAGATTTGCTTGTGCATTTTGTATAAGAAAGATTGATCCACAAATCATACTTGGATGTTTCCTCAATCTTTGGTCACTACCTCATTTTTTTTCCCCTGAAATCACCGCAAAATGTCAGTTATAAAACGTATGGCTTTTTTTTTTTTTTTTTGCTTGTTTGTTTTTAAAAACGCTTCATGCCTACCCAGGAGGCCCAATGCAGGGCTTGAACTCAAGACTGTGAGATCAAGACCTGAGCTGAGATCAAGAGTAGGATGCTTATCTGATTGACCCACCAGGGTGCCCCCAGCTACAAAAGTTTATATTCTACCTAGTTGTGAGTTTTGAATTCCATGCCATGTAATTAGTTTCCTGTATACGTTTTGTAATCTTGTCAAGACAATTCATTCGGTTTATTCACAATTTGAAGTTGCTAGGGTTTAGAACATGTATATTTTCCTTGGGAATAACAATTGCATGCTATCTTAATAATTCCAACAAAGATGTGCAAAATAATATATACTTTCAATTATTTCAATGTTTAATGGATACATGTCAATATCAGTAAAAGAGAGCAATTATTTCTCATATAAATCTTAAAAGCTATAAAACTTGAGGTAATTTTGCATATGTGATTTTATGCAGCCTAATTCTTTTCCTAACAAAGATATTATATGTACTTCTTAATACTGAAGGCAGGAAAATATATCATCTATGTGTTATGTAGACACCATAGGGTGTCATCTTGTCTCTAATCAGATGTCCTGGTTCTACCTGCAATAGAACTTAGCTCTCTGTCAAAAATTACTTAAATGTAAGTTACTCTAATTTTTATATTCCAATTTAGAAAATTTTTTTTTATGAACTAGGCTAACAGCTTCAGTCTGTTTGGAACAAAAAATTGCTCCCACATCAGCCAATTGCAATTAAAAGAATAAGGAATGCAGTAATGCATTTAAAACATCTAACTAAAGTTACTTGAAATTTTTAATTATTTACTTATTTTGAGAGACAGAGAGAGAGCATACATGAAAGTGAGTGAAAGAGGGGCAGAAAGAGAGAGAGGAAGCAAGAGAGTCTCAATCAGGCACCACACTCAGCATGGAACCCAATGTGGGGCTTGATCTCAGGACCATGAGATCATGACCTAAGCCAAAAATCAAGAGTTTGATGCATAACTGACTGAGCTACACAGGTGCCCCTAAAGACACTTGAAATTTTTAATTTTACTTTTTGTATAGTATGGCATTACTAAATACTTCCAGACATAAGAACCTCAACAGGTAACTCATTTTAATTTCTTAAGTATACAGAATAAGATATGAATTTTTCTCCAGGAACGTAAAAATAATAAATTCTACTATATCTTTTCCACTGTTTTCTGTAGCCTGCAGGTACTAACCATCCATTCCCTCTCTACCCCACATGTTATCTACTCCATTTGATTATTGTGCCCTGAAGTTTTTAATCTCATCTGTTATGATTAAAACCATTATTATTTTTCACATTGAATAATAACAAGCTTATTTGAATGAAGCAGCAATTCATTTATTCTTCTCCTGAGGATATGTGATATTTACCTATTTAACTTATGTAACAACAAAACTGAATAGGAAAAGCAGAGAAGAGATGGAAATTTACAAAGCTAAAGCAGAATCTCTTAGAAAACTGGACATAATAATGGAAGAAGGGTTTCTGATGTTTCCTGAGATTTAGTTTTCTTTTAGCAACATTGTTTACATTTCCCAAGATGATTGAAGTCAAGAGACTGACAAATTTCCTAACCTTCAATTTACTCTTCCTGAAAGTCTATTGCTCCTTTCTCACACACACCCTCCCCATTCGAGAAACTATACTGACAACACATTACTTACTCTTAAGTATGTTAAGTATATTCTTCTGAGTGAGATTTGAATTCTTTTGTTTTAAATTTGTTATGTTTATTTATTATTGATACAGAGAGAAACAGAGCATGAGTGGGGGAGGGGCAGAGAGAGAGGGAGACACAGAATCTGAAACAGGCTCCAGGCTCTGAGCTAGCTGCACAGAGCCCGTCGTGGGGCTTGAACCCACAAACCATGAGATCATGATCTGGGCCGAAGTCAGGCGCTTAACCGACTGAGCCACCCAGGTGCTCCGTGAGATTTTAATTCTAAGAATTTTGCAAATATTTCATTGGATATGTTAGCAAATGGACGTGCAGAGTCATATCTTCACATTTGCTATTTTTCCTTCAATTTCGGAAAAGAATAGTGTTGAACTCACATCAGAATTTTAAAAAAAGTCTAGATAACGTTTTTGCCCTGAGTTTTTTTTTAACATTTGAATGTCTTTAATGACAGACTGAGTAATTATCATTTCACCCAAATTGTCCAGTGCAGAAGTCCAAACCCTCATTAGGTTTACCTGAAGCATTTTCAGTTTCCATTATGGTTAATATTGTGTAAGAAGAGTTGAGTGGAGTGAAGAGAGTCAATCGACAAATAAAAATAATTCTTTCTTTCTTTTTGGCTTTATTTTGGAAACCTGATTTTGTGGTGTTGATATGTATTGATCATCATTTGAAAACCATCAACCACAGCCTTAATGATGTTAATAAGCCTCCTCAAATCTTTCAGAGGATTAATAGAAGCAGCAATAAAAAACCCTAATATTGTCTTTCTCAGTAGTTCTCAAATGTTAGCAAATATTAGAGTGATTTGGAAGAAAAGATTTGTTAAGACACAGATCTGGGCTCCACCCCCCGATCTTCTGGCTTGGGGTCCAAGAATTTTCATTTTTAACAGTTACTTCTGCTGTTTGGAGATCACACACTGAGAATCACTTTGTTAATCATGATCATTACAAATCAGTAGTTAATTAGGCAGAAATAAAAGAATATATAAACATTTATATCTATAGGTAACATATCTATGCAACTAAAATTTCCACTTTGGATCTTGATGCCTAGTAGGCCATAAACTTGAGAAAGAGAGAGAGAAAAAACATAACAGGAATTAAAATAATTAAAAAAAAAACCCTCTCAGAAATTTTGAGAGGAGGAAATGACCTTTGATGAAAGTGCTGCTTTTATAAAGATAAATCATGAGATATTTGCTGTAAAACCAGATTCAGCCACTTCTACAGTGAGAGCTGAGCTAACGCTCATTATCTTGGCCAACATCAACATGGCACTACCCTTTGGCAGAGTCAACTAAATACCAAGGGATTGTTCTGACTCAAGTTTTCAGTGAGGAATTACTCTTTGTTGCCCACTCAGGTCTGAAGTTGAGACTGGGTAAGATTTTATTTATTTATGCTGAGTTGGAGGAATAAAAGTAGGAGAGCTTGAAGACAATTTTCAGATAAACAAATTTAAAGATTTAGCAATTTGAATATAGAAGAAATAAAGTCAATTCTCAAGGAAGCTATTCCAAAACATTGAATATTGCCTACAGAAAATTTATACAACTGTATGGTATAAAACCAATATTTATTCTTAAAAATCTTTGTTTCTAGAAAAGCTGGAGAAAGCATAGTAAGTCCTTCTGAGTACTCTTTTCCAAAAAAAAATGCTATAAGAAGATAATCTCAAATAAACTAATAAAAGTTTCATCACTCATAACATTTATTCTATATATTAATAAAAATATGCTTGTCTGGAGAGTGTCACTTATTAAAACTGTTTATAGGGGCATCTTGGTGGCTTAGTCAATAAAGTGTCTGACTTCAGTTCAGGTAATGATCTCACAGTCCACAAGTTTGAGCCCCACATCCGGCTCCGTGCCGGCAGTGCAGACCCTTCTTGGGATTCTCGCTCTCCTCCCTCTCTACCCCTTCCCCACTCATACTTATTTTTTTCTCTCTCTCTCTAAATAAATAAATAAACTTTAAAAAATTTATAAAGTAGCCTAAAGAAAAATACATAAGGGGGTTCTACTAGCTTCCTTGCTAATTCCTAGTGCACCCAGGTACTCATATATTTTAATGCTTTGCATCAAGATTTCTCTGTCAGGATCTTTCTTACCAGAGATTTAAACTTGGTTAAGTTTCTCACCCACATCTTCAGACAGACCAGGAAGTGGCAGAACCCTGTTACTCTTCCCATCCTACCCAACTTGGTTTATTCTTAGCATTTATTATATTTCAGTGAATCTGTAACATATTATGTTTAAGAAGTATGATTGGTTCTCCACATTGTGGCTTTAGAATATGTACATAAATTCTGACACTCCCTTCAAAAGGGGAGCCTGATTCCTCTCTTCTTCAGTGAGAGCCCGACTGCAGCCTATTAATGAATGAGAGAAGTCAGCAACCATGGATACTCATGAAACCTGTGAAGAGGCCAAAGGTAGCAAGTGAGGCTTCCCTCTAACAATCAGCACCAACCTCTTAGCCCTGTGAGTGAGTTATTCAGCTCCAATCAAGCGTTCAGGTGACCACAGTTTCAGCTGACATTTTGATTAGACTCTCATAAGAGAAGACAAGCCAAAAGTGCCCAGCATAGCAGCCGCGTAATTCCTTTAGAGACTGTGAGGTTAATATGTTTATTGTTATTTTAAAGCATTAAATTTGATAATATGTTGTTACAAATCAATAGCTAGAAATTACTATTGAAAAAGTACTGCCAACTTTACCAACAAGATACTCTCAACAATTACAAGTGCCGTTTCATGTTAACAAAAGAGATCTTTGAAACTAATTTAAACCTGTATTTTAATTATGTATCACCCTTCTTGTGTACTCATAAAAGGAAAAACCAAGTAAAAAAAATTGGTGATGATGTATCTAAAATTTCATTTTAGTTTCCACTGTTTCTATATTTTCAATTTAGTATTATAAACATCTGTGTTTTCAACATACTGCGATGTGTAGTGACAGGAGGAGTGTTGATGGGGCTGCTCTACACGGTCGTCTCTAGGATTTTCTTCTCAGCAGTTGACCCTCATGCAAGTTTTGTTGGTAATACTTTCTCAACTTTACTATATTGTCAGACAATACAAATTATATTCATCTCATTTTTCTGGTCAATAGTTATTATATGATACATCTGAATCTAAAAATTAAGATACTTTTAAAAATCATCTTTGAATTAGTGAAATAAAGTATTTATAATTACATTTATTGGTTAGTTGCAATCCTCCCTGTTAGAATGTAAAAAGCAAAGACTGTCTTCTGCACTCTTATACCCCCAATCCATCACAATGACTGAATGAATACATACATGTATTCATAAAATTAGTGAATGACACATACTATTTATGAGCATTGTCTGGTTTGTTTATGAACATAAATTTTAATAAATTTTACATATCCACTATAATAATTTTTCCAAGTTGAAAAAGTTTATAAATAAAAATTATAATATCGTTTTAAGGTAACTTAAGATGACTATTTTATTTGATACTTTATTTACTACTTAACAGTATCATTGCAATCATTTTTATAAGAAACAGATGCTTTAGCTCATGAAACTTTCAACAGAAGTCCTTTTCAGGTTGGCACACCTGGGTGGCTCTGTTGGTTAAGTGTCTGTCTTCAGCTTCATGATCTCATGGTTCATGAGTTCCAGCCCCATACCCAGATCTGCACTGACAGTGCAGAGCCTGCCTGGGATTCTCTCTCTCTCTCCTTTTCTCTGCTCTCCCCCACCCCTGGCCCCCTGTGCACACGTGCACTTTCTCTCTAAATAAATACATAAATAAATAAACTTAAAAAAGTTTATAGAAGTTCTTTTCAAGCAACCCTAAAAATCTCCATTTTATTTAACTTTAATATCAGTAATATGGTGTATTACTATATTTACATAAAATAAGTGCCTTAACAAGATATTATCCCAATTAAAAAATCCCCAAGTTTTAGATGGACGATATAGAGAAAGCTTGCTTTGACTTTAAAGTATACTCCATTTTTAAAATTTAAAAAAGTATACTCCAGTTTGCTTTCATACAGAACCAACTTATGCATGACTATTTTCACCTCTCTATAAGCCTGATTTTTTCCATGTCTATATTCTGAACACTTTATCAAGAAATATTAACTCTCGTCTGTGGCCATACTTTCTAGGTACTGTGCCCATTTTGCAGAAAATTTGTTGTCATTACCTCAAGGATGACTATGTAGTCAGAATACAGAGGCCAGTTCGCAACAAATGATGCCTACCAAAGGCTTTCCTGTGTAGGGTGACCACAATTAATAATACTTTCCAGTTCCATAAAGTGCAAGATAAACATGACTAAAGTGAAAAGGCTTCCCTGGAAAAGACAAGTAAAAGGTATATTGTTTGAGTGGAATGTTAATATATTAATGAAATTGATGACATTAGTGATTTATTTCGTTGACAGAATTTAGAATGAGATTCATTTATCATTATCCCACAGTCATTCATCAGCAGAATATTGCTCCAAGCATTTAGCCTCCTGTTAGCAATTTAAGTTTTCTTTGTAGTAATTATACTGGAGAAGAATATGCTATGTTTGTGGTCCTTGATTACAAATAAAATATAAACAAAGTTAATATTTTATGGAAAATAATCTTTTTATAGTCTTCAAGTGATAGTTCTATTACTTTGTTTTACATATTTTATATTGCTCTATCTTCTCTCCTATCAAAATTACCTAGTTTGAAAAAACTGTTAATTTTAATTCCACAATAATACTCTTCTCTTCAAAAGGAAGCATGATAAAAAAAAAAAGCCCTAGTGAAAATGGATGACTTTAGATAATATCTACTTGATATGTAAGATATCGAAGACATCATCATATAACATCAATAAATCACAGGCATATGCAGTGCATGCATGCACCACACACACACACACACACACACACACACACACACAGTACTGTGGTACCAGGCAAGTACAACCACAGGTTAGCCTGGAAATTGCTCTGCCTCTCCAAAGTTAAAGCCCCTAAAATACCAATTTTGGAGTCGGAATGGTTCAGGGAGACTGTCTCACAGCAAAGACAGATTAGAATGTAAGACTCATAGGAAAAGCAGCCTCTGGACAACTAGCCAGAATTCATGATGTTTAGATCAAGTCCTGAAAACATGGCACCTGAAGATTGCAATTTGTAGGTTAAATCTAGTACTCATATTTTCTTATAGTCTAATTTGTTCAAGATACGAATAAAGGTGACTATTTCCTCTTTACCATTGAAGGAAGATTTCCTCAGCAGATTCCTGAACCGTCTCTCAGCAACTTAGCTTGTCTAAATCCCTTTTCCAATCGTTAGTAATTAACAAAGAATACATACAGGATAATTTATTGTAGTAGACATTTTTACATGAGTTCTTTCTTAAACTTAGCCATAACAAGGTATTAAGCTTTGTGGAAATGAATGTAATTCAATTATTTTAAGAACAGAAAGATGCTGAAATATGGATATGTGTAATATACTGTGGCATCCTACCATCAAGAGTTAATAGGGGGAAAGGGGATGGCGGTATAGGGGATGGCAGTATAGGGGATGGCGGTATAGGGGATGGCGGTATAGGGTTAGGGACAGATGGAAAACCCAGAAGATGTCAGAAAACTTTCACAGAAGACATGGATTTCAAGCTGGATTTTTCAAACGAGTAGGAGTACAAGCGATAGGAAAAGTTGGGATGAGGCTATCCTAGGAATATGGTATACAGGTTTTGAGATGACATGGGGAACAGTGAAAAGTTCAAAGGAAAAACAATCAATGATGCATGATGGAGAGTATAGTAATAGATGGGCGTGTAATATAGAGTACTTAGACAGAGGGTCCTTGAGCGGACTGGTTAGGAGAATAGGATGCAGGATGAAAGAGGTCACATGGGTGGAATGGAAGAGAATACAGAGTTCATGGAGGCAAACCTGCGAAAAGAAGTTATGGCACAAACACAAAGACCTTGTGGATGCTACTATGGAGTTTTTATTTTATCCTTTTATATGAGAAAAAAATTACCAAATGTGCGAATTGTGTAAAGGTCATCCTACGAAAGCAGGGGTGGTTAGGCCATCCAAACAGTCCAACCAAGACTTTTAGACTTCTCACAAGCTTCAAGCCTCAAAGACAGAAATCCCTGATTATAGAATTTTAGGCATTAGGACTTGAAAAAGCATCAGATGATTCAGATTTTAACAGGTTAGTTTAGATCACAAATTATAAATTTACTAATAGATAGTTTATTAACCAGTAAAGGACAACAGTAAGGTCAAAACAAACCTACTAACCCAAAACATGTTAGCTTCTCGCCTCGAGTCTGACACCAGAATTAGGAACATAGGCTCCAACAAAGTCAACATATTTTTAAAAATGTGTTTTTTAAGTGATATTAGGTTCAAGGCATTATGTTATATGCTAAGACTAAGTTAGATGCAGGGGTAGGGGTGGGAATGAAATAAGGGTCATGAAGTAAAAATGGTAAAAAAAAAAAATAGGGCTATCGGCAGACATCATAACCTCTGCATTTCCACTTCCTCATGTTTCATGGCTTTTCTTAGCATTTTAAAACACATTAGTGTAGTTTGGTTGGAGAAATAATTTTAGAACCCAAGCATCCATAATCTTAGTGACAAAAGCCCTCCATGAGATGAGAAGGAAAGGAACCAGAAAACATTTTTGTGCTGATCTACTTGACCTGAATGCTTTATGTCTTACTGACCGATTAAATCAGTTCCTGGTGCTACTGGAGTTTAAAATAATGGCTGAGAAAATTAGAATGAGTCTTAAATTTACTGATAATTTTGGCAAATGTTGAAATCTGGTCCATGTGCAGCTTAGCCCATTATGCTTCAGTGGTTCTTAATGTACAGTGTACTTTTAAGATTTTTTTCCCCAGATAGAAATTGCCTGCCTTACCTTCAGCGAAATTGTATCCTCAATGAAAGATCAGATTAACTGGAATAAACGCAATGCTTATAAATTTGGATTAAGAGAACATAGCTGAAAGGATACTTAAAATGTATCTTTAAACCTAAGTGCAGAATTTCCATACATACCCTGAAATATGTATTGGGGTATTAAATGTGCTCAGTAAGCTAAGCAGTGTGTTAGATAATTAATAAACATTTAACAGCATTGATTTTTACAGCCTGCTTTATTGAACTTCTTATCAGTATTAAGCAGATGGGTCATAACTATGAAAAATTATATTTTAAACATGATTACTATATGTGGATTATATTTGAGAAATACTGCTCAGTGAAGCATTTACAAATGTAATTTAATGCACAGAGCAAGACCCCAAAGTTAAGGTATTTTCCCCTGCATTAAATACAAAAGTACTGAAATGATGTATAAGGAACATTATGTGATTGTTTGGAAATACCTTGAAATAAAAAATAATGTTCTATATGAAAGCATAAGGTTGTATGTACAATGTTAACAAGCAGTAAACAATTCAATTGATTTTTGTTTTTCCTCAGTATACAATAAATCCATTCTCATTACCCTTTATAATCATCCTTGATATATTAACAATTATGCTTGAAATTTTATATGACTACTGTAAAATTTGTATGAGTAAGAGAATAATCTTTCTGGATGACAGACACTATTTAATGTCTTAAATTGTAATGAAAACATACATCACACACACACGTATGCACGCACATCAAACATTAAGTGAAACACTGTCACAGGAATGAGAAAATGTGAAAAAAAATTAAAAATGTTTTACTGTTATTTTATTTTAAATAATATTTGCATGTTTCATATGTTGGTTTGCGATGACACGATTTTTTTAATAAAGAAGTAAAGTACAGGTAATGTTTTTTTAAGCAAGTACACTAAGACTAAAACTGGTTGTAATTGAATCTGTCACAATTTTCAAGAGAAGTAAGTGGCCTCTAGAATGATTTAAACGTTTTGGCTGTCCTTGCCCACAGTGCCCCAGGTTAGTTAAGGTGACCAAGCATGTGGCAGAAGTGACAGTACGTCACTTTTGAGATTTGGTTATAAAAAGACTGTGGCTTGCATCTTAGAGTCTCTCTCTCTTTCTCATCATTTGTTCTCAGAGAAGCCAGATTGCATGCCAAGAAATTCCAGAAAAACCACTGTAGCAAGGAAGTCAAGTCTTTGGCTAACACCCAACAAAAAACTGAGGCCTGGAAATAACCATGAGAGAGAACTGGGAAATGGATCAACTCTTCAGATAAAATTGAAGGCACATCTTTGAAACTTTGAATCAAAACTACTCACCTAAGCCTGTCTTAGATTTCTGATTCATGGAAACTATGAGATAATAAATAATTATTATTTTAAGTTGCTGACTTTTGGGGTTATTTGTTAGCAATTGATAAATACACCAAATGACATATATAGCCACTAGTACCTAAGGGACATGATGCTTAATAAAAGAATGGGATCGGATGTCGGTGCTTATGTGCACATACAATCCAGTTTTAAAAATTAAGATGTATACAAATAATATGAGCTAATATAGACAAAATGTCCAAATGTGTATGAAAATAATGATACTAAGGAAATAACATTGAAACACAGGCAATAGAATCGTTTTGTTGAGGGTCTACATGAAGTCTTAGAGAGAAGCCGCAAGTATATTGAGGATGATGACATGATTTAAGGCACCCCAGATTGAAGACAAAGTTGTACAAAAGCATAAAAGTGTGAATGGACAGAAAGTGCATAAGAAATAACAAAAATCTTAGCTGGGCTAAATAGTATTTGCATGCATATATATATAATTATATCACATATGTTATCAACTAGAGAAATGATACTTATCTTTGAGACAGAGAATAGGTTAATATTCTAGATCTAGTTTAAATGGTATATTTTTAAGGTGTCAAAACATAAGGCTTGATTTACGCTTTTGTAAAGTGAAGATCATATTACTACAAATGCACTTTTTCTGACTTCTAGTGTAATGCTCTTTATGCCAAAACAAATCCACCTTCTTAGTCTGACTCAGACTTAGGATGGATTAGCAACAGAACAAATTCTTCTTCACTCGCATGTCATCCAATTCTTACCAAACTCTATTGTTCATTATGAGTTGATTTGTTTTGACAAAAGATTTTGATGTGCTAACCTAACAGAGGAAAGAATTGTAACTTTACCAGAAAAGTACTTCTGTGTAAAAAGGGAATAGTTAAGGACCCAAGAAGGTATGCTTTTTGCAGGATTACTCAATTATAAAGTAAACTTTATACATAAATTCAGTCCTATTTCTATGCTGTTAGTCATTGTGATGCATACATGACTTTGAAAAAGTATGTGTACTTTAACTGGGATGACTTTGCTATATCACAGATTTATTAACAACAATTAATTGAATATATGCCAAAAAACCTATTTCTGAGAAACTAAGATAAAACTGCTATAATCTATATCTCAGTGAGTTTTTATTATAGCTCTTTCATGGATATCAAGTCATGTCCAGCATTCCAACTCTGATAAATTGGTGGTAACCGCCTGAATATCTGTGTTGAAGAGCAGCTTAAGGCGATATCTGGGTTTAGAAGGAAATGGTGCCATGATTATTTTAGAATATCTGCCCTAAAAACAAGAGAGGAAAGGGAAGGCACTAGAACACTCTGTTCACTATATCTGTACCTATAGAAGAGGTTAAACTCAAAGACAGAAAACACAGGTGATAATGCTAGGCCCAATGTGATACACTTAATAACTGCTACTGGAAAATTTCTAAATTGAAAAGATTACAATTTGATAATTAGGGAAGGCTAAGGAAAAAAGCTCAGATCAAGCCTTAGAGAATAAATTGTATATTAGATATATGGTTTTTCTTAAAAAAAAAAAAGCCCTACCTTTTCAATGTTAAATATGTTACATCATTCAACATTTATTCTCATTCAACTCGGTTTTACTATATTATTTTCTTGAACTATCTCAGGATTCCATTAGGATCAGAGATCAATTTATCTATATGTGCTATATATGGTCAATGCTATTTTGAGTTCAGTAATAACACTTTATTATCTAAAGATGAAACAAACTATAAGCATATCAGCAGTTAGTAATGCATTTCTCTTCAAGAAAAGGATAACTGAGAAAACAGTAATTTGAACAAAGTTGGTTACTTTTTTTCACAAATCAAGAAATTCAGGTATAATTTCTGACCTTCCCTTGGCTGCTCAGTGATGACATAATTGCCCATCTATTTCTACATCTCTGATCCACCAAAAGCATGTTAGCATTTCACCTCACACATATTGACTTATTACTGAAATACTTTTTTTTAGCACAGAACACCAAGTCTAAGTTCAAGATCAGAGAAGAGTAAAAGAGGAAAGGAGAATCTAGGCATATCTGACTTCTTTGACTAGGACATCAAGTGGGGTACTTGGGTGGTTCAGTCAGTTAAGCATCTGACTCTTGATTTTGGCTCAGGTCATAATCTCCTGGTTTGTGAGTTCAAGCCCTGTATGGGGCTCTGAACCGACCGCACAGAGTCTGCTTGGGATTATCTGTCTCCCTCTCCCTCTTTCCCTCCCCTGCTAGCTCTCCCTCTCTCATAAATAAATAAATAAACATTTAAAAAAATAAGACATAAGGTTACACCATAGGTGTCATTGTCCAGAAATTCTTTTCTTATTACTGTAAGGAAGCCAGCATCAAACACTTAAGTCTAGGCACACAGCTAGTTCAAACAAAGTCAACATATAGTGAAGAAAAAGGGAGAAATGGGTAATGTATAAACATTTAACAACACCTGTTTTACTGATGTTACATAAAATGGTTGCCTCAAGCCTCCAGGATTTATTTTCAAGGAACATTTAATCAATGATGTTCCAGATAATCATTGTTAATAGAATTATTGTTCATTCAACAACCTTAGATAGACTACCTACAATGTGACAAGAACTTTCTCAAGTTCTCAGGATACAAAAATTCTGAGACTTACTTTAGGAAGCTTTTCTAAAACTAAATAGTTTGGACTTGACATTTTAAAAAACCTTTGCAAACAAAAGTACTGAATCCTTCATATCTGTAATAATAATTAAAATGTCAATATATAAAAATAACTGTATCTTTATACTCAAGGGAGAAAAGGAAATAACATTAGCAATAGGATCAAAACCACCAAATAAATCTAACAAAAGATAGCCAAGACCTTTGTAATGAAACAAAACAATTCATGAAAGAAATTAAATGAGACAGAGTAACTCTATGTTCACAAATAAGAAAATTCAGAAATTTAGAGATTTTACTTATACTCAGTTTGACATATAAGTTCAACTCAATTCCAATGAAAACCCAACACATTCTTTTTGGATATTTATCCACTACTACTAACATTTATATTAAAATGCAAAGTATCTCGAATAGTCAAGACAATGATGAATAAGAAAAGTTCAGGACTTACCTGAACGCAAGGTTTACTATAAAGGCAGAAAAAATAACAAAGCATGGGATTGGCACAAAAAACATAAATAGATGAAAGGAGCAGAGTGGGAAGGTCAGAAAGAGACACACCAATGATGTTTGTAATATTTGACTACACTATGATTGAACAAAAGAAGCAGTCCCCCAAAATATACATTGTTGGGGCACCTGGGTGGCTCAGTCAGTTAAGCATCCGGCTTCAGCTCAGGTCATGATCTCACAGTTCATGGGTTCGAGCCCCACATCGGGCTCTGCGCTGACAACTAGCTCAGAGCCTGGAGCCTGTCTTCCGATTCTGTGCCTCCCTCTCTCTCTGACCCTCACGCTCTCTCTCCTCTCACGCTCTCTCTCTCTCTCTCTGTCTCTCCCTTTCCCTCTCTCAAAAATAAAAATAAGAACATTAAAAAATTTTAAAAAATACACATCATTTGGTGCACCTGGGTGGCTCAGTCAGTTAAGTGTCCAACTTCAGCTCAGGTCATGATCTCATGATTAGTGAGTTCGAGCCCTGTGTAGGGCTCTGTGCTGACAGCTCAGAGCCTGGAGCCTGCTTCAGATTCTGTGTCTCCTCTCTCTGCTCCTTTGCAACTCATGCTCTGTCTCTGTCTCTCAGCAATGAATAAAAATAATTTTTAAAAAATACACATTGTTTGATTCCATTTATATAAAGTTTGAAATCATGCAAAACTAATCTATAAGTTAGGAATTAACATAGTAGATATTTGGGAAGTGATGAGGATAGTAATTGGGAGAAGACAGAAGAGGACTTTGGAGATTCTTGAATCTCTTGAATTCTGGGTGCTACGGTGTTCATTTTGGAGTGTACACTTATAATTTGGGCATCTTATTTATGTTTATTATACTTTAATACAAGATTACATAAGGGGTGTCTGGGTAGCTTAGTTGGTTAAGTGTCCTACTTATGATGTAGGCTCAGGTCATGATCTCCTGGTTTATGGGATTGAACCTTGTATCCAGCTTGGGATTCTCTCTCTGTCTTTCTCCTTCCTGCCCTCCTTCCCTCTCCCTCTCAAAATGAATAAATTAATTAAAAAATAAAAATTACATAAAAATCAATAGTTACTATACTAGCAATAACTAATACAAATATTATTTTATTGATTTGTAATTTTTAACTCAACAAAATTTGTATTTTATTCAACTCTGAACAGAACTGGTTCAATTTACAAAGTTAAAAGAAAAACTACAGAACACATACAAATAAATTTAAGATAAGATGTGAAAAGTACTATAGGTTATCAAATACAATGACAAAAAAGATTAGAATAAATAAAATATGTACCATGTTTACAAATGAGAAGACACAGTACCATAAATTTTGAAGAAACCTCAGTTATTATAAAAATTCAATGGAACAAAATTTCAACACCATTTATGTCGTTTCTCAAATTGACTCCTAAATACAATAAATTTCAAAATAGCCAAGCTAAATCTGAAAAATAAAATAGGAAAACATGTATTAATTAGCTGTAAAAGTTTTAAGTTAGCTCGAGGACAAATGGATCAAAGGAATGGTTGAGTACATACAAACATACACATATGGAGGCGTTAAGACAATGGCTCAGCCTGGACACCCTGAACTTGCCTCATCTCCAAAACACAGCCAGATCAGCACCGACCCATTCTGAACACCTAGGAACTTGATCTGAGAATTAACACAACAATCTGCATTACCTGAGCCACAGAACTCAGCAGGTATGCAGTGTGGGGAGGTGAGCTAGAGGAGAGACAGGTATGGGGTGTGGGGAGGTGAGCTAGAGGAGAGAAAAGCCACAGAGGACAGGGAACTGCTTTTGCAGAGAGAGGACAGAGAAAGAGAAGGGGATGCAGTGTGTGGTTCATCAGGACCATACAAGAAAAGCACTCCCCCAAAAGTAGGTAGAGAGAAAGAGAAAGAAAGAGTGAAAACACTCGCAGGGGACTGAACAAAAGATCTGTTCCCCCAAACCACTGACAGTAAGAAAGAAGAGGGTTTCAACACCACCAGGATTCTATAAACAATGGAGCATAGAGTCTGAAGTTCCCAAGCTGAGGGCCTGGCGGTGCTCTGGTGAGGAAGTAGGGTGAAGCCCCCAGAGCAGGCAGCGGGGCCTGAGGGGTCCATATGCCACACAGGGAAAATTTCCACTACTTGGAGTACATTTGGTAGAGGCCATATAATATTGAAAGATAGGATAAAATAGGCAGAGAAGGAAAGGTTAGGACCTGACTTCCCTGAGTGGGAAAAAAACACATATTTTGAAACAATGTTGGAAGCATTTGACTGCAACAAAACACCTCCGGGCATAAAGTGCCTCTTAAGAATGTACCAGACATCACCTACTCCCTCTCAGGTTCCTCTTAGGAATTTGACAATAAAAATCCCTAACTAAACCATAAAAGTTATGTTATATATGGGACAGTATGACCAACCTGACTCCTCACACAATGGAGTTGAGTCAATCAAGAATGAGCATCCAGCGCCTAGAGTTGTGCTGTCAGTCAGCGTGGAACCTGAAAAGGAATGAGAGGGAAGGGGAAGGAGTACTGACCAGAACCTTGTGAAACAAAAACCCTTGCCTATAGTTGCAGTTATTCACTTTTGAATGTCCTTTCTCTGTAAAGAGAGCTTTCATACTCTTCTTAACTTCTAATCTTATACTCTAATAAACTTTCAACTATTGCTCATTTTGTGTCCAGCCCCTCATTCTTGGAAGTGGTGAGACAAAGAATCCCGAGTATTGTAGTTAAAAAAAAAAAAAAAATCTTTCAACAGCCATACAGCCTTCCCACAGGCAAAAGTCCCAGTGGAACCTGGAGAGCAATCATATTTGCCAGTATTGGGACAATGATGCAGAGTGCAGTAAAACCTGGTGACAGCTGTTGTTATGATTTGCCATACTCTCAGAACCTCTGCCACCATGTGATTGCATGAACCTTTTCTGGGGCAAGCTGGCACCTGGCCATTGCTCAGTGAGACCCTTGCCAGAGAGACAGTGCAGGTCCAAGCCACAGTGGTCTCTGAAGTGAGAGGCTTTGAAACATAACCCCATCTGAGATAAAACTCTATAGAGAGGTACCAGTTGGAAGGCGGGTGGCTTGGACATAAACAGGGTAGAGGCAGGGAGTGGACAGACGCCAAAAACAAAGGAGGGGTGCTTGAGTGTAAGCTCCTTTTCCAGAGACTTGGGAGCTGGTGAAGCCGGCTCTCTTCATACACGCATGCGCACCACAATGATCCACCCTAGTACGCTAAGCAGTGCCACCCAGTGGGAGAATAGGGTAATTACACTAAGGCCTACACAACTGTGCCCGGCAAGCACATCCTCTAGAGGACTAGCACAATCACACCATCTACTTAGTGTGTAGACTAGAAAGGGGTTCATAGTTTCAGTTCCATGGGAAAATGGATGTAACTTCATTCGGGTTTCATTTTGTTTATTGGTTCATTTATTCATTTTCTTTGCTTCTGTTTTTGCTTAAACTATTTTCTTTTTACTTTCTTTTCTTCCTCTTTCTTGCACACAGAAAAAGAAAAATACTTTTTCTTTTTTAAAAAATGTGTTCATTCTATTTCATTTTTAATTTTATTCTATCTTATTATATGTATAGTTTCAATTTTATCTCACCTTTTTTCCTTTTTCTTTTCCTGTTTTCTCTATTCTATCAAATTTCTTTCAACAAGCAGAACAAAAACTGCCTAGAATCCAGCTTCCTTTATTTTATTATTTATTTTGATTTTAATTTAAAATTTTTTTATGTTTGTTAAATGTTTTCTTTCTCCAAAAATGATAAAATGAAGGAATTTACCCCAAAAGAAATAGCAAGAAGAAATGACAGCCAGGGAATTAATCAATACAGATATAAGCAATGTCTGAACTAGAAGTTAGAACCATGATAATAAGAATACTACCTGGGGTGGGAAAAAAGCATAGAATTCTTTTCTGCAAATTTAACAGAAATAAAGTCTAGTCAGGATGAAATTAAAAATACTATAACTGAGGTGCAATCTCAAATGGATCCCACAATGGCAAGGATGGAAAAATCAGAAGAGAAAATCAGTGATTTCGAAGACAAAATTATGGAAATTAATGAAGCAGGACAAAAAAGGAAACAAAGGCAAAAGATCATGATACAAGACTTAAAGAACTCAGTGACTTATTAAAAAGGAATAACATCTAAATCATAGGAGTCCCAGGAGATAAAGAGAGACAGAAACGAGCAGAAGGGTTATGTGAGCTAATTATAGCAGAAAATTTACCTAATCTGGGAAAAGAAGCAGACATCCAAATACAAGAAGCACAGAGAACTCCCATTAGAATTAACAAAATTGATAACAAGGCATATCACAGTCAAATTTACAAAATACACAGACAAGGGAAGAATTTAAAAAGCAGCAAGGGGGAAAATGTCCTTAACATACAAGGGAAGACATATCAGGTTCACAGCAGACCTATCCAAAGAAACTTTGTAGGTCAGAAAGGTGGGGCAGGAAACATTAAATATACTGAATCAGAAAAATACACAGCTGGGGCGCCTGGGTGGCTCAGTCGGCTAAGCCTCCGGCTTCGGCTCAGGTCAGATCTCACGTTTGTGGGTTCGAGCCCCGCGTCGGGCTCTGTGCTGACAGCTAGCTCAGAGCCTGGAGCCTGCTTCCGGTTCTGTGTCTCCTTCTCTCTCTGCCCCTCCCCCTCTCATGCTCTGTCTCTCTCTGTATTAAAAATAAATAGAACATTTTATAAAAAAAAAAAAAGAAAAATACACAGCTGAGAATTCTTTTTTAAAAAATTTTTATGTTTTTAAATTTATTTTTGAGAGACAGAGAGAAACAGTGTGAGCAGAGGAAGTTCAGAGAGAGAGGGAGATACAGAATCTGAAGCAGGCTCCAGGCTCTGAGCTAGCTGTCAGCACAGAACCCAATACGGGGCTCGAACCCACAAACTATGAGATCATGAACTGAGCCGAAACCAGATGCTTAACCAACTGAGCCACCCAGGTGCCCTCAGCCAAGAATTTCTTATCAAGAAAGGCTGTCATTTAAAACAGAAGGGAAAAATAAAACATTTCCCAGACAAACAAAAATTAAAGGAGTTCATGACTACTAAACCAGCCTTGCAAGAAATTTTAAGGGGGACTCTCGGAGGAGAGAAAAGATGGAAAAAGAAAAATAAAAGACCAAACGCAACAAAGACTAGAAAGAACCAAAGAACACCACCAGAAACTCCAACTCTACAGGCAACATAATGGAAATAAATTTATATCTTTCAGTACTCTAATCATCAATGCTCTAAACACTCTAATCAAAAGACATAAGGTAGGGGCACCTGGGTGGCTCAGTCAGTTAAGCTCAGGTCATAATGCTACGGTTCATGGGTTTGAGCCCCATGTTGGGTTTTGTGCTGACAACAAGCTCAGAGCCTTGGGCCTATCTTCAGACTCTGTGTCTTCCTCTCTCTCTCTGACCCTCCCCTGATCACACGTGCCCCTCTCTCTCTCAAAAAGAAAAATAAAGTAAATCTTGGTACAACCATTGGATCTGGTATCACGAAGCCTAAAAGTGATACTTATGGTGACTACATGTGGAAAAGTATATTCTGTGTGATTTCCATGTATTTAACTCTGTGCGAGAACATTCTGGAAAGAAACTCACAGACGCATCAACAGTGGTTGTCTTTGCTCTATTGGAGAGGCAAGAAGTACATGTGGTGGTCAAGAATGTAAGCTCTGAGTCCAAACTCCTGGGTTTAAATCCCAGTTCTGTCAGTTGCATAGTTTTTTTTTTTACTTTGATATTGAGTGGCTATTGGAATCCAGCAAGTTTGACAGATTTCTCCATCAGTACACTGTTGGTAAAACAGTACCTACCTCCAGGGGTTTTTGTGAGGATTAAATATAGCAACTCAAGGAAAGCATTGACAATGGCAGGCATGTGGGTAAGAGCCCAGTAAGCATTAGCTATTTGCTATTTAAGTGAGAGAACCAATATAAACAGGCTTCTGCCTTCTCTTTTCCGTGTTTTCCAAATTACCTTTTTCTCTCTCGAACATATTACTGTTACATTGGGCAAAAGCAATAAATGTTTTCCTAAAGGTCCTGAACACCGGATCAGCCAGATTTTCTAGCCACATAGATTCAGACTCTTAACTGCAGTTATCACAGTACACAATCAAAGAATGGATGCTTCACAGTTGCTGAGACCCAAGAAATGAAATTGGGATTGCTGTAATACTTGAAATGAACTTTGTGTCTCATTTCCTAAGACAAGGAGCCCATTTCATAAGAAGTTAGGATAATCCCGTTTCTTTAATGGACTGCTTGCTTCCTTTGGAAAAACTTACGTCCTCCCAGTTTCTCTCCCTCTACCCCAACCTCTAGATACCAGATCCAATGGTTGTGCCAAGATTTACTTAATACCTCCTTTGTGTTGAACAGTTATGTCGGTTAGCATTTTTTTTTCACTTTTGTGAAGAACACTATGATGAATATATGAAGGCTACTTTATAACTAGCAATATTTTTAATGTAGTTTAGAGAAAGGAAACCAGTGTATTAAAGAATATGACTACCTTGATTCATGTTATCAAATTGTTTTCCCAGTGGGTTGGCCCAACAGTTTAATGTTCCATTAGTGAATGAAAAGGCTTTAATATTATGTATACAGAGAGAATTACCATAAAAATTGTTAAAATAAACATTTGTGAATGTGATTATATAGTATGTATTTTTTATTTCCTTTCAATTTACATAATATCTAATGATGTTGACCACTTCTCCTAATTGTGTTTTCTCCAAGCATTTACTAAATTCTAATAGTTTAAGAATTTATGTGTGTGTATGTATTTGGTATAAATTCTTTACATAATAATTACCATTTGCCTATGTGTAACATATTTGCTAGAACAATTTCTCTAATACTCTAAATCCTCTAAAATATACAAGTGTTTTGCATTTAAAAAAAAAGAAAAAGAAAACATTAAAAAAAATTTTAATGACATAGGGTAACAGAATGGATAAGAAAACAAGATCCATCTATATCCCGTTTACAAGAGACCTATTTTAGACCTAAAGACAGCATCAGATTGAAAATAAGTGGATAGAGAACCATCTATCATGCTACTGGTCACCAAAGGAAAGCTGGAGTAGCCATACTTACATCAGACAACCTAGATTTTAAAACAAAGTCTGTAACAAGAGATGAAGAAGAGCTTTATATCATAATTAAGGGATTTGTCCACCAAGAAGATCTAGCAATTTTATATATATATGCTCCTGATGTGAAAGCACCCAAATATGTAAGTCAATTAATTACAAACATAAAGAAACTCATTGATAATAATATCATTATAGTAGCGGACTTCAACACCCCACTTACAGCAATGGACAGATCATCTAAACAGAAAATCAACAAAGAAACAATGGCTTTGAGTGACACACTGGACCAGATGGACTTAACAGATATATTCAGAATATTTCACCATGAAGCCGCAGAATACACATTTTTATCAAGTGCACGTGGAACATTCTCTAGAATAGATCACACAGTAGGTTACAAATTAGCCCTTAACAGGTACAAAAAGATTGAGATCATACCTTGTATATTTTGAGACAACAAAGCTATGGAACACTTAACTAAAAGAAAAACTTTGGAAAGACCATGAATATTGGAAGATTAAAGAACATCCTACTAAAGACTGAATGGAAAGGAGGGAAGTGCCTGGGTGGTTCAGTTGGTTGAGCATCTGATTTCAGATCAGGTCATGATCTCATGGTTTGTGAGTTCAAGCCCCAGGTCATCAGGCTCTCTGCTGACACCTCAGAGCCTGGAGCCCACTTCAAATTCTGCATCTCTCGCTCTCTGCTCCTCCTTCACTTGTGCCCTGTCTCTCTGTCTCTCAAAAAAAAATTTTTTTTAAAAAAATGAATGGGTTAATCAATAAAGAAGAAATTAAAAAATACATGGACGTCAATGAATATGAAAACAGAACAGCCTCTGGGATGCAGCAAAGGCAGTCATAAGAGGGAAGATATAGCAATTCAGGCCTTCTTATAGAAGGAAGAAAGATCCCAAATACACAACGCAACCTTACGCCTAAAAGAGCTGAAAAAAGAAGAGCAAATAACGCCCCAAACCAGCAGAAGAAGGGATAACAAAGACTAGAGAAGAAATCAATGATATTGATATTTTTTTAAAAAGGCAGTAGAACAGATCAATGAACGCAGGAGCTAGGACTTTGAAAGAATTAACAAAATTGATAACCCCATAGCCAGACTGGTTAAAAGGAAAAGGAAAGGACCCCCAAAAAATCATGAATAAAAGAAAAGAGATCACAACCAACACCAATACAAACAAGAATAAGAGAATATTATGAGCAATTATATGCCTAAAGATTGGGCAAGCTGGAAGAAATAGACAAGTTCTGAGAAACATATAAACTACCAAAACTGAAACATGAAGAAATAGAAAATTTGAACAGACCCATAACCAGTAAAGAAATCAAATTAGTAATCAAAATCTCCCAAAAAACAACAGTACATGGTTGGATGGCTTTCCAGGGAAAGTCCACCAAACATTTAAAGAAAAGTTAACATCTCTTCTTTTGAAACTTGTCCAAAAAATAAAAATGGAAGGAAAACCTTCAAACTCATTGTATGAGGCAACATTTACTTGATTCCAAAACTAAAGACCCCACTAAAAAACACAACTCCAGACCAGTTTCTTTGGTGAACATGGATGCAAAAATTCTCAACAAGATACTAGCAAACTAGATCCAAAAATACATTAAAAGAATTATTCACCATTATCAAATAATGGAATTTATTCCCAGGTTGCAGGGCTGGTCACACAAATCAATCCATGTTTGGGGTTTGGATTTTCTTAATAAAGACCTTCAAGAAAGTAGGGATAGAAAGATAATTCCTCAAGACCATAAAGGCCATATATAAAAAATTCACTGCTAATATCATCCTCAATGGGCAAAAACTCAGAGCATTTCCCCTAAGGTCAGGAACACAACAAGAATATCCACTCTCACCACTGTCATTCAACATAGTGTTGGATGTCTTATCCTCAGCAATCAGACAAAAAAAGAAATCAAAGACATACAAATAGGCAAGGAAGAATTCAAACTTTCAATCATTATATATGACATGATACTCCATGTAGAAAACCCAAAATATTTCACCAAAAATATGCTAGAACTGACCCACGAATTCAACAATGTCACAGGATATAAAATCAGTGTTTCAGAAATCAGTTGCATTTATATATACCAATAATGAAGCAGCGGAAAGAGAAATCAAGGAGTTGATCCCATTTAGAATTGTACCAAGAACCATAAAATACCTAGGAATAAATCTAACCAAAGAGTTGAAAAATCTAGAAAGCTTATGAAGAAATTGAAGAATACCCAAAGAAATTGAAATCCATTCCATGCTTGGAATTGTCGGATTGGAAGAACAAATACTATTAAAATTTTGACACTACCCATAACAATCTGCATATTCACTGCAATCCCTATGAAAATAACACCAGAATTCTTCATAGAGCTAGAATAAACAATCCTAAAATTTGTATGGAACCAGAAAAGATCTCCAATAGCCAAAGTAATGTTGAAAAAGAAAACCAAAGCAGGAGGCATCACAATCCTGAACTTCAAGCTGTATTACAAAGCTGTAATCATCAAGACAGCATGGTGTTGGCATGAAAACAGACACATAGAATAATGAAACAGAATAGAGAACCCAGAAATGGACCCACAAATGTATGACTGACTCATCTTCAACAAAGCAGGAAAGAATATCCAATGGAAAAAAAGTCTCTTCAACAAATGGTGTTGGCAAAACTGGACAGCAACATACAGAAGAATGAAACTAGATGGCTTTCTTAAATCTTACACAAAATAATTTCAAAATGAATGAAATACCTAAACATAAGACAGGAAGCTATCAAAAATCCTAAAGGAGAAAATAGGCAACAACCTCTTTGATCTCGGCCACAGCAACTTCTTAATTGACATGTCTGTGGAGGTAAGTAAACAAAAGCAAAAATGAACTACTGGGATATCATCAAGATAAAAAGTTTCTGCACAGTGAAGAAAATAATCAGCAAAACTAATAGTCAACTGATGGAGAAAACAAGATATTTATAAACATGTCAGATAAAGGGTTAGTATCCCAAATCTCTAAAGAACTCAAACTCAACACCCAAAAAACAAACAATCCAGTGAACAAATGAGCAAATGATATGAATAGACATTTTTCCAAAAAAGACATCAAGATGGCTAACAGACATATGAAAAATGTGCATCAATATCACTCATCATCAGAGAAATAAAAATCAAACCCGTAATGAAATACCACTGCACACCTGTCTGAATGGCTAAAATTAACAACTCAGGCAAAGATTCCAACAGAGGTTAGTGAAGAAAGAAGAACCCTTTTGCACTGCTGGTAGAAATGCTAACTGGTGCAGCCACCCTGGAAAACAGTATGGAGGTTACTCAAGGAATTAAAAATAGAACTACCCTATGACCTAGCAATAGCTCTACTAGGTATTTATCCAAAGGATACAGGAATTCTTCTTCAAAGGGGGCACATGCACCCCAATGTTTATAGCAGCACTATCAACAATAGACAAAGTATGAAAAAAATCCAAATGTCCATTGACTAATGAATGGATAAAGAAGTGGTATATATGTATACAATGGGATATTACTTGGCAATCATAAACAATGAAATCCTGCCATTTGCAACAACATGGATGGAACTAGCGTGTATTATGGTAAGTGAAATTAGTCAGAGAAAGACAAATATCATATGACTTCACTCATATGTGGAATTTAAGATACAAAAACAGACAAGCATAAGAGAAGGGAAGCAAAAATAATATAAAAAGAGAGAGGGAGACAAAGCATAAAAGACTCAGAATAACACCATTTGTTAAGGTCATTTGTCAGTATTGTCCAAGCTGAAAATACACAATCCTACATCTATGAATTTACTCTAAAAGAAATCTTGGAAAATTTTAAAAAGATTCATTTCAAGAAATGTTAAAAGAGCTATTACCAGAGAGACTGAAAAACTGAGACCTCTGAACATCCATCAGTATGGAATAAAAATAAGTTATTAAAAAGTATCATCATGTAGATAATTAAATATTAAACTAAATAATTATTTAATTATTTAATAATAAATTAAAAATTATTTTATCATGTAGATTAAAATATGGTCAAAAATATATTAAGTAGTTGACAGTAGAATATTATCTTATTTTTCTAAAACAATAAGTATGCAGAGAAAAAGTAAAAAGATACTCCAAAAAGCAAATTTTATTACCTAATTACAGATGTTTTTCACCATAAATACTTTCTATATTTATATATCCTTAGTTTTTAATTAAAGACTAAAGTATTTTAGTATTAAAATTATATAATAAAAAATTGCCTAACAACTTTCCATTTTTAAAAAGTATCTTAAGAGCAAAATAGAATATATATTATCAGAGGCTCAACTTTCAAGTTCATAATGATGGAAATCATCAAAAAGAACTGGTCCTTGGAATTTACTTCAATTCTTTCACTGATAAGAACATATCAACCACCTCCATCTCAGGGAATAACACCATTACTTTTCTTCAGAAGCCACTCTATCTCATGAAAAAATCCAATCTCTCTTCATTACTCGCATCTGAGCAAGAGGTCTGTTTAGTCAATTTTCCAGATCAAGAAAAACAAGAGTTCCATAGTTCACTCTAAATCTCAAAAACCCCAAACAATTATATCAAATAGATGAGGCCCCAAATTGAGACTTTTCAGGGAGTAGTAAGAGCCATTTTGCCTCGAAGGTGCCTCTGCTTTTAGAACTAAGTGATGCAAACTTCCATAAAACTCTTTGTCACTGGAGATTTGTGAGAGTCAGTCAGTCTGGCTTGGGGCTGATGATCGCTCAGTGTTTTCTGTATCATGGTGCCAGACATGACTGTTACACTTTTTGTTATTATTACCTTCTATGACTAAACTGAAGCTTTGAAAATTGAGCCATTCAGTTTCCATTGCCTCAGGATAAGTAAAAGCTAATGATTACAGAAAGGCAAATGATTGTACACATTTCCACCACTAAAGAAACCCTTAAAAAGCAGGAGATGACAAGTGATCGTTGATCTTCATTGGGAGGCTCGATTCTTGCTTCATATAATAGATAGATATATTTGTCCTCCTTTTTTATCTTTACACAGAAATCTTAATTATTGCGAGTTTAATAGAGCCGTGATTGTCTCTTGAGGACACTTAAAGAATCATTTAAAGGCAAAAATAATATGTTGTTTAATGGTAAAAATGTCTTTGAGTGGTCTAACATTCAAAAAGTTTGGATTCCATCTGATTTTTAATTGCTTAAGCAGCATATTATTTCACTAATATCAATCTTCCTCATAGTAGAATAACAAAATATAAATTTGTTGTAACTGGTCGTTTAAAAAATTTAAGTAACAAACAATTATGCTTTTCTTTACATATTTTTATTTTACGTTATGTTATTTTATTTTTGAGAGTGAGAGAGCGTGCGAGTGAGGGAGGGGCACAGAGAGAGTGAGATACAGGCAGACAGACAGAACCTGACGCAGGCTGCAAGCCCTTCCTGTCGGCACAGAGCCTGAGGACGTGGCGCTGGGACCCACCAACCATGAGATCTGACCTGAGCTGAAGTCGGATGCCTAACCTACTGAGCCACCCAGCTGCCCCTTTTTATTCTATTCTATTTTATTTTATTTTAATGTGTTTTTTTTTATTTTTGAGAGAGAGAGAGTGTGTGAGCGAGGAAATGGGGGAGAGGCAGACAGAGAGCGACACCGAATCGGAAGCAATTTTTGAAAAATCACTCATTTTTTAAACAAAATTACAAAAGCAAAGGGAAATTTAACTACTATTTATAGGTACCTCAAAAACATTAGCCATATTGTGTTTTGCATGTATTGTGAGCACATCCCACACACACACATACATGCACACAAATAGATGGATGATTGGTAGATAGATAATGTTGGTCACTAGAACAGTAGCATAATCTGGACTCTGATACCCGTTGCCTATACCTGTAAATATCCTTGCTTATTTTCTTAAACCTGGTCTCTAAAACTTTTTTCAATTCTGGGAGAAAGTTTCAGAAGTTTTTTTCTAAGTATTTCTTTCTTTTTAACTATATATAAACAGAGTTATTTTCTGTTGCTTATAACCCAAAATCATACTGATATAATTCAACTGAAAACCTCAGTAAAACCAACATATAGCAAACAATTTAGTGATGGTAGTCATTTTATTATATTTATTTCTATTTGGGGGTTTTTTTCATGAAGAATTTGTAGATGCTGGAGATATTTAAATGTATTCTTCACATATTCCTCAGGAAGAGCATTCCTATGTACGAATTACATCTCTAAGCACCTAGAGTAAAACATGTCTGTTGTGTTTAGCATTTTTTCCCAAGGGGATAGCATTGTGCTTTGTACATAGAGGTGCTCAATAAATATTTACATATGGATGAATTAATAAATGCCTGCCTGAAAAAATGAATAAATCAATGGATGTGTAAGGAAGCTCTTATTTTTCAGGTACTCTGCTCTAGTTTCGGAGGATTATGTACAGAGCACTGTACTAAATGGAAACAAAAACTGAATGAGGAAGATGTTATTTGAGCTCCACTTTCAATTAAGAAAATTGAGAGACAGACAGACAAAGAAATTTCCCTAAATCACATCGTTAACAAATGACAGTTTTCATTAGAACTCAGGCAGCCTTATTTTAATACCCTCTCTGACAACATACATACTGTATACTTCTCATTGGAGTTACTTAATTGATGAAAGGAGCACAAAGAAGAAAGAGTGGAAAAAAGGAAGGAACAATGTAGACAAGTGGAAATGACTACATTACTAACAGAACCACCTTTACAAACTCCTATTATTTTCACCCACTTAAAAAAATCTTACTTGGCCCAGTCGCATACACAAAAATGTTATGTTGAAATAATTATACATTTAAACCTAGATTCTGCAAACCAGCATTGCTCTGTCATGTATTGGTAATAAAAGATATCAAAATCAGTGCTCTCCTAAAACTAAGAGGAAACATCCCATTTTACCACTATGATGTTTTGCTGTATTTTTGAACCACATGCAATGCCATAGTTTCTCTCATAAAACTTATGATTTAATAGGAAAAAGGTGCCTGTTCATGTTTCACTCACTCTCAAAGGCAAGAAACATCATTTGCAATGCTAAAAAATATTACATATGAAAGTATAAATGTTTCGAGGTAGGATCCACAGTAATTCTAGCAAGCAAAAGGTTGCAAACCAAAAGTGATTGATAATAAAGTCCATGGGGCCTGCTGATAAACACTGAAGCTATGATCACCAGGAAACGTTTCATGAGCAGAGAGCATCAGCAGTCAGACAAGACTATCTTTTGGTAGTGAGCTAAAGAGGTTCAAGCACAGTGGGAAGTGCTGGAAAAATTGCTTTAAGTCTCCATTTACTCATGCAGAACTAATGATGCATGAGAAAAAATGAGTCCCAAGTTTAAGTAATTTCGGGTAATGGAGCAAAGCATATTCCCCCACTGAAGACCCACATGGCACATTAGCATTGTGAAGATACTGATAAGTCATAGAGTAAAGGCAGTGATTCAATTTTGTTTATTCCATAACTTTAAATTTTTACTTAACCACAAACCTCGCTATTTTTATATAAACATTTAAACTTCCAATAGTACTATTCTTCCTTGGAAACACAACAAAAAATAATGCTTTAAGAATTACTGAAGCACACTGATAACCTATGTGCTCTAAGATATTAAGAAAAAGATGGTAGTAGTAAGTTAGTTCCTAAACTTCTTCAAATCTCCCCATAAAACTTACAAAATAGCAAAGCAAAACAGAACAAGAGACCCCAAACATTTACCAAAAAACAAAATGAAAAAGTATCCTCCTGAATAATAATAGGTAAGTGGATAGGTTCTTACTATGACTAGTTTTTATATGAATGGTATCAGCATAAAAAGAGAACAAATGAAAAAAATGTTTTAGAAGTATTAAGTCACAGTTTGTTCACTTTACAAAAATAAAAATAAAAACAAAAACAAAGAAGAGAGATTCTAGGGCAACAAAGCTAAGAATGTGACAATGATCCACACCTACTCCAGAAACTAGAAAAGAATTACTGTCAAATCCTACACAAGATTATTATCAGAAAAAAGAGAAAACAGTAAGAAATTGCATCTCTACATAAAGAAGAGCACACTGGAAGAAATGTCCAAGAAACAAATACAAATTTTAATAAAGTATATTTCAAAACTGGCCAAAAGAAATTGAAAAAAATGAAAAAAATCTATGAAAGAATCACAGAAATTACCATAAGAAATTGAAGCAAATGTGTAAAATATTTGAAAAGACAGGTTATGAAGCTGAGAAAAATATTTTAAAATTGAAGAAAGTTATTTAAGAAATGAAGTGTAAACAAAATTAAGTAAGAGAGAAAGTAAGTTTGATGGGGGAGTTCCTTAGGAAAAGTAAATAGGAAAGATAAAATCGATAAAGATTTTTAAAAAAATTTCAGCAAAAGTGACAGAAAACATAGGCAACGAAGACCAAATATACATATAATAGGAGTTTCTTAAGAATTACAAGTTAATGGAACAAGTACAAAAAGTGTGATTAAAGAAAACTTACTAAAAAATTTTTTTTAGCCTATATATTCAAAGAGCAAACTGCATACCTGAAAAAATTGAATCTAGATGATGCAAACTAAGAAAATTTTAGTAATATTATTGAACTGTTATGGAAAAAAAGACAAAAAAGAAAGAAATTAGTAGACAAAAAGAGCAAGTCATGGGTAATGAAAGAAAAAACAGATTATTATTAAAAGTTTTTTTGTTTTTGTTTTTGTTTTAATAGCAACATATTAATCCAAAGCACTAGAATAATGTGTTTAAGTTACTCAAGGAAAGAAAGAGTAAGCAAAAGTATTTATATCCAATTAAGGAAACCTTTAAGTAAACTACTGCAGATATACTGCTCTCTTTATGGAAGAACCCTAAGAATATTTTGTTAATCTATTTCAGAGGATTCTACTAGAGAATGAGATTCATATATGAAGCTTCCCAATGCCAAAGAGACACTGGCTTAAGGACTGGTGATGATTCATCATATATATTACATAAAATATCTACTATTTTATTTTGTATATGTAAAATTTGCTGCAGAAGTAAAATAAGTGATGAATAAAAGTAAGCCAGTATAGAATGTAATGGCTCTATGCTCTGATTACATAATTTGAAAAGTGAGACATAAAGGTGAGAGTCTACGAAACTAGGATAAATTCTCTGATTTAACTACAATTACAAGCACATTGCTTAAAATGAGATAAGAAGGAAACAGTAGTGGGGAAGACATGGTTATGACCTGATTTCAATATTGTTCATAGAAGCAAATTTTTTCTTGCTAAGGAAAAGGGTGGAACTCAGGCTACTATATAAAGATTAGAACAGTACTAAATAACATAAAAATAAGATGAAAGTTTTTTTAATGTGCATATAAGTTGAACAGATGAAATCAAGTGGATGGCACAGGAATATAAGATTTATGAGAAGATATTTTTCAAGTTTGACTTTGGTAACATGTATTTTATATAATTTAAAATTCAAGAGCCTAAAATTATAAATGAAATAAAACAACTAAATTATGCACGTGTCCAACTGGTGACCTAACTACACCAAAATCATTTGCTTCAAATTACTTTATTATACTGTAATTTAATTATCTGACTCTAATGAAATAGAAACCTAAGGACAAAAAAAATAATCTTACTTTGTAAACTACTTTCAGTAGTAATAATATTGTTGCTATCTTTTAATTTTGTTTTATTCTGAGTCTTTCTTTTGGGTGAGTATATGTGATAGCAAATGAACATTTAAGTTGATGTTCTTTACATCTGGGATTTTCAGTTTAGAAGAAAGAGATCTGAGATATGTGACATTGGGGGAAAAACCTCCATATTATTGAATTTAATTTTGGAATGTCAATATGAACCATAATATATATCTTTTAAAACAATTTATAAACATTCAATATCTCTCTTTCCAGGGAAGATATAAAAATAATGTACTAATGTAGTTCAGACCTTTTTTTTTTTTGACAAAGCAATGAGAGCATTAGAATTATTACAGTCATAACAAAAGCATTCAAGGTCAGGAGCCAAACAAGACAGTCTCTTACTATACGCTATGCTAAATTGAAACAAACTAAGTATGTGTAATTCCATGAGTTCATAATGATGCTAAAAAGGAAAAGAAAAGAAAACAAAACATCCTTATAAGTAATTTGGATGGTGCTAGGGAATCAACTTATTAACTTGTAAATCATTAAATGTATTTTATCTTTCCTGTGTGAATTGTCCTTCAGGCTGACCAATGAATAAATAATGAAAAGAAATTTAACAAAGAATTTAGTCAATAAATGAATAAGAATGAAAGCGTATCACCATTATGGAGCCCTTGATGAATTATTGGATCTATGCAATTATCATCAAGAGTTTTTAATGTCATGAAAAATATATATATTAAATAAAAAATAAAAATATATATAGATATTACATACTTCTCATGAAATAATCTTACCTAAAACTGTCATTTACCTAAAATTTATCAACTTTTAGATCTAATTGCCAATTTACAGGAAGTTCATAGAACAAAGAAAAGAGTGTAAGAATAACAATTGGATGAAAATTATGAAACTCCAAAGTGTAGGAAACTGTACAGAAAAAATATCCCAGTGTATTTTACTATAGCAACAAAAAAGGATGTCGGGAAAAAAAGCTCATGGAGGAGTAATTACAGATTGAAAGGGTCTTACAAAATATAGCAACCTAATCATGTCTTAATTGTTTTTAATACTGATTCATATAAATCAACTTTTCTTTTTAATAGGTTTCATGTCCAGGACAGAGCCAAACAGGGAGTTTGAATTCACAACCCTGAGATCAAGACCTGAGCTTAGATCAAGAGTTCAACACTGACCCAACTAAGCCACCCAGGCACCTCTCATATAATCAGATTTTTTAAAAAGGGAGAATGAGAGGGAGGAAGACTGTAATACAGAGATTTTTGAATATTGAGTAGACATTCACATTTAAAAATTGAAACTATTTAGGTGCCAAAATGATAACACCATCATGGTAAAAACATGTTAAATATAAGTATAGATAATAAAGTTTTCTTTAAAATATTCTGAGGAGTGTAGTTATAGATAAAATAAGTAGTGATGAATAAAGGATATAGATGAAACAAATTTGGTAGATTAATGATAGACCATTTATAAAATTAGGTGATTGGCACATGGAGATTTGTTATATTATTAATGCTACTTTAATATATGTTTGGATTTTTTTCATGATAAAATATTTGACAGAAAAATACATATTTAAATTTATATGTATAGTTTTTAACATTTAAAATATGTATAGATAATGTTTTTATACATGCACATATAACCTATTTAAAAAAATTTTATATATGTCTGTATATATAGTTTAAAATAAAACTATACTTATAATTTTCTTTGATATATTTTTTGTAGACATATGGAATTTTAGTTGTATATGATTTATTTATAATTTGGATCTCTTTCTCTTTCAGATCATATATATATCATCAATTAATATATCTGGGTGGAGTCCAGAGGCAGGATCTCTTTTCTTTATATGAATAAACCACCTTTTTAAAGCACTTTCATCGTCAAACATGAAACTAGGAATTAGAAACATGGGCAGAATGAAGAACTAGGTGCCCTTTTTTTTCAGAGTCACTAATCAAAAGCTGAACTTCCATGCTTTTCTGAACTGAAATGTATAACCATACCTGCATACTTAGGCTTATCATTTCTATAACAAAAGCACCTTTGGTAAAACAGTAGTGCACAGATGCATACATATTATTTGAAAAAACAACACATGAAGTATGATTTTTTAAATAAAGTGATTTTAAAATAAGTGGTTTTCAAAATAGCTCCTACGTGCTTCACCTGTTTTCTATGAACAATCTCTAAACAAACACACTAACTAGGTAGCATTACAAATAGTTATAGGAGTGACGAGCTGAATAGAAAAATGCGTGGATTTTGGAGTTAGATAAATATTGTCTCTGCCACATACCAGCTGTGTAAACTTAGAAAGGTTATTTAATTTCTCTGAATCTCAATTTCCTCCTCATTCAAAGTGAAAAGAATAATATTACATATAACACCTGGCACATAGTAAATACTAAGAAGTTAGTAATAGTCATTATATTGGAATTAGTATATTTCTGAAATAACTCTTCAATTGCCTGTAGAAGGATCTCAAAATGAAATTTTTACTATTAAAAATGATTTCTATTTATAGTCATGTGAGTGCATGTTATCTTAAAACTATTTACTGAGAAAATGAATTAACTCACTCAATATATGAATAAAAATGGGTTTTACATGTTCATTTTTCACATCTGGAAACTTCTGTTCAAATCCTTACTTAGATCTTAAGTGAAAATGATTTTAATGGTCTGCTTCATCAATAGGCCCATATCACAAAGCTGCCATGCAAGTCAGTATAATTTAATACAATTGTCATTCTGTTAGTCTCTGCTCAAAATTAAGCCAGGATCAGAGATAGCAAATTGTCTTACAATTTTCCCCAGCACTTTGACAGAAGGGTATCCCTAAGTCCTGCTGCCCATATCATTTTAGCCCTAAGTAATGTCATAAAGATATTTTATTCATGACTTATATGTTCCAGAGCTATAGTTTTCAAGTTTGTCTAAACATCATGATCAACTTCAACTTTTTAAGAAATAATAATGCCCAGACCCAAATCCAGCAATTCTGATTTGTTGGTTATTGGAATTAGTATTAAAAAATAAATAAGTAAATACCCAAGGGATGTTCTACAGTAGGAAAGCTTAGTCTCTTGCTACTCAAAGTTGGTTCATGGACCAGAAGTTTTGGCCTTATTTGGAATTTGCCAGAAATGCAGAAACTCATCTCCTGTACCAGTCCTGAACAGAGCCTGCATTTGACAAGATCCCCATGTGAATCATATGCACATTTTAATTTACAATATACTATCCAAAGTTTACCTAGAATTCACTGAATTTTCACTTAAGCTATAAGTAAGAACTCTACACAAAGTTCCCTAATTAAACTTTTGAATTATGTTAGTAGAAAAAGTAGAAAAGGTGAAGTAAAGATAGTATTCACCCAGTTGTAAGTTGTCTTAAACCTGAAAGAAAGAATATTTGGGTGTCGTGAGATAAGGAAACTCATAGCATTTTTAAGCATCATCATCATCATCATCATCATCATCATCATCATCATCATCATAAATGGGGATTCTAACTTTCCACTGGAGTACACTGAATCAAATCTTAGATTAAAATTGAGAATTTATATTAAGAGCAAGTAAAATATCAGAATTATTTCATTTTCAATCAACTAGCTAAAGCTAGTTCCTAAAAGAATATGCATCTATATCTATATACCTATAAGAACATATAGTAGTCAGTTCATGTTCATAAGAGGCTGTACAGAAAGTAACATAAAACCATACACTTTTGAATCACTGATTATAGTCCTTGTGAAAACCAACAAAGGATTTTGAAAACCCTCAATGGATTTATGCAATATGAGAACTTAGTTCAAAATTTTTTCTTTCTTTCCTTTCATTCAGAGAGTAATTTTTTATTTTTTATGTATTTTTAATTTTTTCTCATAGAGAGAGAACATCTGCTCAAGCAGGAGAGGGGAAGAGGCAGAGAGAATCCTAAGGAGGCTCCATGCTTAGCACAGAGCTCAATATGGGGCTCAATCTCATAAACATGAGATAATGACTTAAGCTGAAATCAAGAGTTGGACACTTGGAGCACCTGGGTGGTTCAGCTGATTAAGTGACCAACCCTTGATTTTGGTCCAGGTCATGATTTCACAATTCTTGAGTTTGTGGAGCCTGCTTGAGATCCTCTCTCTCTCTCTCTCTCTCTCTCTCTCTAAAAAGAAAAAAAAGAGTTGGACGCTTAACCAACTGAGCCACCCAGGTGCCCCAATAGAGTAATTTTTTAAGACAAATCTGATCATAAAAGTCCCCTGTATAAAGTTCTCCAAAAGCATTCCATCCCATTAAAAATAAAACAACAGAAAATCCAGCTTTTTAGTCTGACCTAGAAAGTCAGGCTACCTCTCCTACAAAGCTCTCCCCTCTACCCACTCACAGAATGATCCATCTCTTTTCCTAGTTCACAACAAGCTCACTTCTACATGGAACCTATGGACAAATTCTTCACTCTGCTGCACGGCCTAGCCCTCGGGCTTTTATATGCTGGGCTCCTAAGTGTTATTAAATCTCAAACAGGCCTGCTTTAAAAACACAGCCCAAATAGCTACCTAGACACCTCCTAATAGAGCACCCTCTACAGCACTTTTCAATCTATTTTCTTGTGTATTAATTTATTTTTATTGTCCACTGTACCATTCAAGGACATAAGACTCATGAAAGAAGGGATACTGCCTGTTCATCACTGTAACAAGAAATAGTTTTATGGCATTATAAGATTATAAACCCCATGAAGAAGTAGAGAGGTCACTTAGGAAATTCTGGGTGAGAGTGTGTAAAATTGTAATATTTGATATTAAAAAATCCTATTTATTAAGCATCTATGATACTAGGCTGTGCACTTGAATTATATACATTATCTACAGTCCTTACAGCCATACTCATAGATGGATTTGGCATCATTTTATAATAGATGAATTTGTAACTTAGGAAGATTATAAAATGTATTGACACTCCCTCTACTAGTAACATTGGAATCAAGATTTGAACAAAGAATGATCTATACCGAAAATATCAAACCCATAATTCCTCCCATCAGAAAAGTTGATGGTCCAGGGGCACTTGGGTGCTTGGGGAACTCTTGATTTCTACTCAGGTGATGATCTAATGATTGTGAGATTGAGCCCACCTTGGGCTCTGTGTTGAAAATGGAGCCTTGCTGGGGATTTTTTCTCTGCCCCTCCCCCCACTTGCACTTGCTCTCTCTCTCTCAAAATAAATAAACAAATATTTTTTTAAAAGGTTGATGGTCCATGTAAAGTAATCTAACAATTTTGGATACCTCCTAAGAATTAGGTATTTTTAAACATAATATTGCCTATACCTTGATTCCATTAAGATTATTTCTATGCTATCATAATTCTATGCTCTATAGAGATATGATATGAGAGGCACGTTTATATGTGCATGAGGCTTGAGATACAAAAAAATTATTTACTTAAGTAGATTAAAACATAGATACGATACATAAGTCAGGAATTAATTAGAACTTTCCATCATTGGGCACCTGGGTAGCTCAGTTGGTTAAGTGTCTGACTTCAGCTAAGGTCATGATCTTGTGGTCCATGAGTTCAAGCCCCATGTTGGGATCTGTGCTGACAGCTCACAGCCTGGAGCATGCTTTCAGATTCTGTGATTCTCTCTCTAACTCTCCCTTGCTGAGAGATACTCTACATGGAAAACCCAGCAGACTCCACCAGAAGCCTTCTAGAACTGATCAATGAATTCAGTAAAGTTGCAGGGTACAAAATCAATGTACAGAAATCAGTTGCATTCCTATACACCAATAATGAAGCAGCCGAAAGAGAAATCAAGGAACTGATCCCATTCACAATTACACGAAAAACCATAAAATACCTAGGAGTAAACCTAACCAAGGATGTAAAAGACCTATATGATGAAAACTATAGAAAACTTATGAAAGAGATTGAAGAAGACACCAAGAAATGGAAAAACACTCCTTGTTCATGGATTGGAAGAATAAACATTGTGAAAATGTCATTACTACCCAAAGAGATCTACACATTCAACGCAATCCCCATCAAAATTGCACCAGCGTTCTTCTCAAAGCTAGAACAAACTATCCTCAAATTAATATGGAACCACAAAAGACCCTGAATAGCCGAAGTAATATTGAAGATGAAAACCAAAACCGGAGGCATCACAATCCCAGATTTTAGCCTCTACTACAAAGCTGTCATCATCAAGGCAGTATGGTATTTGCACAAAAACAGACACATAGATCAATGGAATAGAATAGAGAACCCAGAACTGGGCCCACGAATGTACGGCCAATTAATTTTTGACAAAGCAGGAAAGAGTACCCAATGGAACAAAGACAGCTTCTTTAGACGATGGTGCTGGGTGAACTGGACAGCAACATGCAGAAGAATGAAACTAGACCACTTTCTTACACCATACACAAAAATTAACTCAAAATGGCTGAAGGACCTGAATGTGAGACAGGAAACCATCAAAACCCTCGAGGAGAAAGCAGGAAACAACCTCCTAGACCTCAACCGCAGCAATTTCCTACTTGACACATCCCCAAAGGCAAGGGGAATGAAAACAAAACTGAACTTTTGGGACCTCATCAAGATAAAAAGCTTCTACACTGCAAAGGAAACAATCAAGAAAACTAATAGGCAACCGACAGAATGGGAAAAGATAGTTGCAAATGACATATCAGATAAAGGGCTAGTATTCATAATCTACAAGGAACTCACTGACTCCACACCCGAAAAGTGAATAATCCAGTGAAGAAATGGGCAGAAGACATGAACAGACACTTCTCCACAGAGGACATCCAGATGGCCAACAGGCGTATGAAGTGATGCTCCGCGTCACTCATCATCAGGGAATTACTAATCAAAACCACACTAAGATACCACCTCACACCAGTCAGAGTGGCTAAAATGAACAAATCAAGAGACTATAGATCCTGGTGAGGATGTGGAGAGACGGGCACCCTCCTACACCTGTTGATAGGAATGTAAACTGGTGCAGCTGCTCTGGAAAACAGTGTGGAGGTTCCTCAAAAAACTATCAGTAGAACTCCCCCATGACTCATCAATAGCAGTGCTAGGGATTTACCCAAGGGATACAGAAGTGCTGATGCATAGGGGCACAGGTACCCCAATGTTCATAGCAGCACTTTCAACAAAAGCCAAATCATGGAAAGAGCCTAAATGTCTATCACCTGATGAATGGATCAAGAAGATGTGGTGTATATATACAATAGAGTACTACATGGCAATGAGAAAGAATGAAATCTAGCCATTTGTAGGAAAGTGGATGGACCTTGAGGGTGTTATGCTAAGTGAAATAGTCAGGTGGAGAAGGACAGACACCATATCTTTCCACTCATACGTCTAACAGGAGAAACCTAACAGAGGACCATGGGGAGGGGAAGGAGGAAAGAGAGTTGGGAAGAGAGAAGGATGCAAATCATGAGAGACTATTGAATACTGAAAATGAACCTAGGGCTGAAGGTGGAGGTTGCGGAGGGAGGAGGTGCTGGTAATGGTAATGGAGGAGGGCACTTGTGGGGAAGAGCATTGGGTGTTATATGGAAACCAATTTGACAATAAACTATTTAAAAATAAAAATAAAGTAAATTTAAAAAAATAGAGTGAATTGCTTTTTCACATTCTGCACTCCATTCTGGGAAACCCTAGTCTTCTAAATTGCATACAATCAAGTTCACTTTCTGCACTGTAAAGTTCAATGGGTTTTGAAAGCTGATAATATGTATCAAACATCAGATACTATAATGAATAGTTTCACCACTCCCTACTTAGGACATAATGAATCAAAAACAAAATAAAAATTGGAAATGAACAAAATCAATTTGCATATCTGAAGAGATTGATGAGAGGAGTGCCACCATCAAGACATGAAGGATACAAGGGTGTTGCGTGGCTGGATCCAGCAGATCTAGTTTTGCCTGAAGTCTCATTGGTAAAGAGAGATGCTATTTGGAGGCTTTGGCAGGCTCCTCCAGGGAATCACATTACAGACTAAGTATTCTGAAGCAAGACCCTACCATCTTCTATGAATAACTGTTCCCCTTATGACAAATAGTTTTGGGCTTGTTATGAGGTCTTAGTTGAAACTTAATGCTTAACCAAAGACCATCAAGTTACAATGTGACCTGAATGCCCATCATGAATCAAATGTTGTCTGATCCACTAAGCTATAAACCTGAGAGCAGGCTTGGGTAGGCCCTGAAGTCTCAAATAAGTTACATGATGAAGAGTCCCAATGTCTGTGGTCCCTACTCTTGCTATAACACCTTCTGTCTCACATAGGTTCCACATGTGGCCTGCAATCAGTTGATAGAAGAAAAGAAAACTTGGATCTGGTTTACTGATGGTTTTAGGCATATAGGCACCACCCGGCAGTGAAAAACTCCAGTACTATAAGCCTTCTTTAGGACACCCCTGAAGAACGTTGGTGAAAGGAAATCCGCCAGGGGGCAGAACTTAGTACAGTCACCTGGTCGTTCATTTAATCATTTTTACTGTTTAAGGGGGCATTACATAGAACCCCAAATCCATAAGAAATATTTCTGAAAAGAAAAAGATTAATCATTCTTCAAAAAGTCCTTAAATTTTACTTACCTAGTTATTATATGTGAGAATATTTTGTACTACATTATTATGTTGAGTTTTTGGAGAAGAAAATCAAACTCAAAAGGTCAAAATGTAATTGTTTTCAAAAATGTTTAACTAGAGATTTGCCATGAAAACAGTAGAGGTAATACCAATGTCGAATGTATTTTTTAATCTTTTTTTTCTAATAGCCAGTTACATAAACCTTACAGGGAAAGTAATTTTTCCTAATGATGGTAATCACAAGAGAGTTTAAAATGACTGAGGGCCAAGACCATGTCAAAGAAATGTAAAGATAAAGAAGGGAGGAAGCAGAGGAGGAGAAATAGTAAAAAAAAAAAGAGAAAATATGCATAGATCCCAATGCTCTAAGCATAGAATGAGAACAAGTATACCAAATTTAAGACTGTTACCATGAAATTTGCATTCTAGCTTTTCCTTTCTTTCTTTCTTTTTTTTTCAGTTTGAAGAGTGTTATATATTCTGGTGTGCTATGACAGAATGTATAGATATTGCATTGCTAATTAACCCTTTTAACATTCCAGCTGCACTTGACAGCAGTATGATGAAGGAATTCAACTGTCTATATCTATTTTTGCATGTTGCCAGTGGTTGGCTTAATGTTTTAATCAACTGTAAACCAAAACCTTGCACAGCCACAGCGAGAAAATCAATTGCATCCTTGCCATAAGCCCTAACCAAGTAATACCCTTTTCAATATCAGAAAGTCAGCCTGGTGCAATATAATAACAGTTATGCATTATTCTATAGTTTTTGAAGATCTTCCACATAAAACATCTCATTTGCTCTTTATAGGAACTCTTCCAAGAGAAATGATTAATGTATTAAATAATTTGCTCAATTCACAATTTGTATAAAATAGGGCCTTATCAGTATCCTGAGAGAAAATTCTCTTACAGTTGCATCAAGAAATCATAAAAGAAATGTATACCTGAAAATTAGAGAGCCAATAGACCCTTCTTGCCTTTTTTGTGTGACATAAAAGACCATTGACTTAATTAGACTAGAAATCTCCCAGGAAAAAGAGTTACTGTTTTCCATATTTTCTGATGTTATTAATCCTCCTTCCTAGTCAAGGCTAGATACATTTTTTAAAATATTACACTCTAACAAAAAAGAGGGATATCTTGAATATACCTAGGAGTCTTTTTTTCCTTTATTATTATTTTTAGAAAAAAGTACCTTGCTAAATTTCAGGATACCCAAATGCTATCTTGATACAATTATATTTATGAGTCCTGAAAGAAGCCACGCCCATATAAAAGGCAGCAAGTTAGTTTTGATAACTTGGAAAGTTTTGATTAAAAACTCAAATTATATATAAGGATTACTATAACATTCATAGAGATGTGGACTCTGCTTCATTTATCTAAGCAGCTGTCATATAGGAAATTAACTTGACTCAGTGGTAGCTTCCAAGTGTAAGTACCACACAATTCACCGTGGAACATTACTGTCATAGAATGAAAAGGCTCATGGAACAGAAAGACGGAATGAAAGCCCTCAAATCACACACTATTAAGTCAATTTAAGAAGCAAGAGTAAAGCTTGGGTAAGTTAACACACTTAGGCTAAGGTTCAGGATGGAAAGCACACTATCTGAATCCTGGGTACCCAGTGTTCATTTATATCCCAGCTCTGGATCCTATGAGCCATTCCCACTAATGCATAATATTTTAATTACATGTACTATGTGCCCTGTATTATATGTATTTATATTAATTATGTTCATTATATGTAACTATATCTTTTTAGTTAGAAGGACCAGGGTTGTGGTTGAACAAAGAAGTTCACAGACAGAAGATTCCCTGGGCCAATAATAGGCACTTGCTCCATCAGAGAGACCATAGGGACAAGGTCCCCCGGCCAATAGTGGTAGCTTGCTAAACAGCCATAGGTTTTATTTGTATATGCATTTAAAATATTATATATATTTATTACTTATGACTCTTAAATATATTTTCTTCCTTCCATTCCCTTCTCCCATTTTAAAATACCATATCATGTATTTATACCTAACAAACTTTATCAATTTCATCCATCTCATTTTTTTTCTAAAGCAGAATTGAATATTCAGAAACAATAAAGGAATTCACATTGCAATAGCCCTAGACTTGTCACTTTGAATAACCCCTATAATGCATTACTTTATGCAACCTATGTTCATTTATAATTTCCAAAGGTGGCTACCACAAAGGCAATGAACTAGCTTATTCCATAAAAGATGGATTTTCTCATATCTTACATAATGATAATGGTATCATTTGGAGAATGTATACTAAAAACATGAGTAGAATGTGAAAGATATCTTATATATTAGAAAATAAATTATAAGACTAGTTTTAAAGGAGTATTTTAATATCACAATAGCCAATATTTTTTGGTTACCAAAATCATGTTAATTTAACAGAATAAAAAGGGTCACTAAATTTTGAAATAACAACATAACGTTGTACTGAATTTCACAGTTTAGTCATGAATTTGCCTTCCAAGACAACCTTATATTCACATTAGTATCTGAGTACATACATATCAGAGATGCTCTATTTTATGTTACAGAGTTATCTGCTACTCTTTTTAAAGCATAAGGGAATAAGGCATTCCAGGTAGAATTTTATATTTCTTCCATTCTGGGAGAACTTATGTAATTAGGCACTAAGAAAAAGAGCACATCTAAAGAGAGGGAAAAGTAAACTGCAATCATAGTAACATATAGTTTATATAACTTTTGGAAGAATATATGCATTCTATAATATCCTCAGGTTTATCATAAAAGACCAAGGAGTTTCATCAGTGAGGTATTTGAAAATAAAAACAGATGAAAATTTTAATTAGCATTTATTCTTCAGACTTTAATGACTGTAAGTTTTAGGTATTAACTTCTTGGACTGGTCAGGGTATATTAACAGTGTGCTGAAGCAGTTAGTAACCTGACTTCTCTAACTTATATTGGTATCAGTAGAAAATCGTTAGACAACAGGATCAGTCAGAACCACTATATACTAATGCGCTTGCAAGGCTACATATGTGTGTTTGTATATCTAAACATATAGATGTTTCTATTTAGTAACGAACATTCCTTCTTAGTGCTTCGTATTATTGTCTTCCCATACAGCACAAGTCATCTGTTTTTGTTCCCTTTCACAAGCAAGACGACAACCTTTCAAAATCTGTGTTGTCATCAGCCAGGAGCCCTGACAGCTGCGCCATCACGTCTACATTAGATGGTCTTGAGGCCTAAACACTCATGCTGCCAGAGCATGTCTAAAGCTTTATTTGGAATATGCAAAATTAGTTTAGAGAAAGAGGAAAAATTATATTTGTTCCATCTAAGCTGGAATCACATATGTAGTTTATGGTACAACTTCTGTCTGCTGATTTTGATTTGTGTGAATGAATGTATGTTTTTCAAGGGGACCATACACCAATTTATTTTTATTTTCTTTAAGATTTTTTTCAAGACACGTATACAATGGGATTTCTCCTGTGCACACACCCAGGATCACCATGTCAGACAGCCCTCATCACACCTAATTTTCATTCTTTAATTCTCTTATCTTCAACTTCCAGAGAAACTTTTCATGCTTTCCAGATTATAATGATTAAAAAATTACTGCTGAGAGAACTAGGTTTAAATATTTACTTCTATATAACCTGGTCTCTTAGAAACCATCCTCTTATAAATAAGTTTTGTTCTCCAATCTCAATAGTGTTCAGTATCCTTTTTTGGCTATGTTCCCCTCTTGCCCAAATGTTCCATATCCCTTTCACTAAATACAAAGGGTAGATTTATCTTAATAGGAAGCTTTCAACCATAAACTTTAATAGCACTTTAAAGAGCCTCAAAATGAAATTTCTCCTTTAATTAAGAAGATGCTACTTTGTATATCATAATTGAAATACATCAAAAAGTTCCTTGTTAAAGCTGAAGATATATTATAAAGCTATTCTATATAGCACGGCTGCCGGGCTTTTCTAATTGGAAGAATGACAGATCAAATTCTGGAGAAAGTTATGTCATGCTAGAGATGAAGCAGTTTATTTAAATTACATACTCAAAAACAATTAGGAAAACATGTCAAATGGCATTATTTTGCTTTGTTATGTTAAAATGCAACCCAAACTACTACAATAAAACATCAACAATGCATCATTTGCCTTTATGAGTACTCTACATGTACATAGAGTAGAAATTGAATTTTTTCAACTTAATGTCACAAGTTTATGTGCCTTCAAACTCAGCAATCTGGAAATGTTCTTGGAAGAAAGAATAAACTTTTAGAAATGAGTCAAATTTTATCCTTGCAAATTGACATACAGAACTTATGTTAAATAAGTGTAGAAAATACTGTTTTTGTTAGAGTTCCAAATAAATTGTCTCATTTTCATAAATTTCTCAACTATGAGCTGCCTTATTTTATTAATTAAAAAGTGTTTTCTAAAACCAAGATACTTATTTCTGCTTGTATTTAGTACAAGTTATTTGTGCATATTCTTCACCGTCCACTGCAAACCTATTTCTGTGTTCAATTCTATTAACCACAGCCTAAAGCTACTATTTTCAACCTTCTTCTTTTCAAAAGTTTCACTTAAAACATTAGTAACCCCACTAATCCCTAGAGTGACACCTCACAGAGATCTTACCTTACTTCCACCACTGAATAAATGAACTTATCTCCTAAATCTCCCACATCCTTGAGTCCTCTGCTTCCCCCAAAGACCACTCCTTCCATGGACCTTCTTCAGAATCTGAGTCTATGAATGATCCCTTCTTTTCTGTCCTCAATTATCTTTTCTGTTTATTTCTGTCTTCTGTGTGTTCACCTACCCCATCTCAACTGCATCTGCCTAATGGCATTTTAAACCTGTCCAATCTATTGTCCATTTCTAAAGAAAAGAAAAAGGAAAAAAAAGGAGGCAAATGATGTTTCCTTCTTTCTAATGTTCCCAGCTCACCCAATGATTACCGTATTTATTTTCTCTTTCTCTGTGACCATACTTGTATAAAGGAATTGCCTTTTTAGACAACTACTTACCAAAAAAACCAAACTTTCTTAATATTCTTGCCTAGTACTCACTCTTCAACTCACTTCAGTTTGGCTACTGCTACGACCACATCAAGTCCAGTTACCACATGCCAATCCTCACTTTATGCACTTGCTCTCTCTGTGTTGTTTATTACTGTTCACTTGTCCATTAGACCACTCATCATTACTGATTTCTGAAGGGTCTATGTGCCAGACATTAAATTAGCTATACGGGCTAATGTAGTGAACAAAAGTTACAAACACTATAACTCATTGGAAAGTGAGGAGGAGACAGACAATGAAAACACTAAGTAAGTAACATACTATATGGGAGTAAATAAGCAGAGAAGTGGCCTTGGGTGAGTTTGGGTGACAAATTCAGATTTAAGCAATGATTTTAAAAAGGTTTCAATGGAAATGTGATGAACTTGGAGATGGAATGAGCATGTGGATAAATGAAAGAAGACTTTTCCATGAGGGAGAGCAGCAATTTTAATACCTAACATCAGGAAGTATTGAACATTCTATCTTTTTGTGCTGACACACATTTCTGGTTCTTCTAACTCTTGCCATTTCTCTTTCTGCTTATAGGCTTCTTCTCCTCTACTGGACTTTAAATGTTGGAATGCCTTTAAAATTATTCTCGCATTCTTTTCTTCTCTTTTCAACTTACTCCATCTGAAATTATGCTGTCAGTGATCACCAACATGGATATCTAGTTAAAACCTATCTTTTGAGTTTATGACTTGCATGTCAAACTGCCAACTTAACATTGAGCTTTGAATGTCTAAGATATCTTATACTCATTATGTCCAATAATGTACTAGTGATTTTCTACAAGAAATATGATCTTCCTTCTACTGTTCTTTAGCTTAGCGAATGACACTATCTTTAAGTTTCTCCAGCAAAAATCTTGGCAGTCATCATCAATAACTCACTCCTTTATCATACCGCAGCCCATCAATCATCAGGTTCTTTCAATTTAATATACGTAATACATCTCTATTCAATTTAATTCTCTCCATCTACATTTTCTCCTTCCTAGTCCCAGGAACCATCATCTTTCACCTTGAATACTGACACATTCTTCAAACAGTTCCCACCTTTTAAAAGATCTTCCTATTGCAGATAGGTTAATCATATACTTCATCGTATTGCTTAAAACATTCAGTAGCTCTTTGTGCTCTTATGACAAAACCGAAGATTCTTAGTATGGGATACAAAGCATCACAGTCTTATCCCAATACTCTCACTGCTCTTATTAACCAAAATTTCCTTTTCCTTGTTCTGTATTCCTAACAAACTGACCTTTTAGTTTCTCAGATACGATATGCTCTAATTCTAGGGCTTTTGTGCCTGCTCTGCTATTCCTTGGATTGGAACTTTATTCTCAACCCCTTCACTAACTTAATCCATTTTTTCCAAGTTGTATTTAAAATCCAACTAGTGATCATATAATGTAATATTAGTTTCAGATGTTGAATTTAGTGATTTCTCACTTACATAAAACACCTGGTGCTCATGATCTTAATACCTTTCACCCATTTAACCTGTCCCCCTCCCCATTTCCCCTCTAGTAACCACCATCTACTTAATCCATTTTTATCCTTCACAACCCATTTCAAAGCTGAATTCTCCACCATATACCTTGGATTCTGTATTAGATGCTTCTCCAGACCATGTACTTTTCTCTTACACATGTCATCACAGTTATTATTTTTCATGTTGTGTGCTACAGTTTGATGAAGGCCTATCTTCTCAACTTAGATTATTTTAATTTTGTTTTACTGCTTTGCCCCTAAACCCTAAACATTACCTAGCACTGAGCACACATTCATATGTTTGTTGGACAAAAAAAATGTATGAAAGAGTAAATTAGTAAATGCATGCAAAATGTCATTTGCCTTTCCCACAAGATGGTTTTTGGTAGTGGTTGATTGTATTTTTTGTTTTGTCAGTTATTAAACATATTCCTTTAGGATAATTATTTAAACTTATTAACTCTTTGTTTGGTCTTCTGTAATTTGAGGATAATTATAGTATGCACCTCATAGGTTAAAATGGAAGTCAGTGCATCCCTATAAATGACATAGAATAGTTTCTTGCACATAGTAAGTGCTCAATGAATAATAGCTTCTTGTATTTTGTATATTGTCTAAATTGCTTAAACCAAAAGCCCTAACTCCAAAACTCTATTTTTTCCCTCAATTAACTCAGAAGTTAATTTTTTATAAAAAGGATAGTTCTCTGGAGATTGGGGTAATGTTTGAACTGTAATCATTATATTGAACTGTCATAGGTGTAAGTTTTCATTATAAAGTTTTAATTACTTCTTATACATATGGGGTGATGAGGTCTCTCCAGTTCCTACAGTTTATCCTTCACAGAATTTTTTTTTTGCTCTAGGGGAAGAAATCAATTAATTAATGACTCCAGAAATGCAATCAGCTTTTAGCAGAACCTTGACTAAGAAACACTCATCTGAAATAAATGAGAAAGAAAGGAAATATGGTGTCAATAAAGATAATGCTGTCCATTTCACCAAAGACCTCCCTAGAATATCAATGATAATAAAACAAAATGAAAACTATCATTTACAGAACTAGAACACACATGCAGTCTTAAATAACATAAAAGAAAGGGCTGCTAGACAAATAATAGTACTGCTGCATGCAGACAGCTGGTGAGAAAGAAAACTGGCAATTATCCATGTGATACACAGGGGCAAGCGCCAAATATTCACTTTGAATGATAAGACTAGAGTCCATGGAATATCGGCATGGCCCTTCATTGATCAAGTCTGTCCCAAAGAATAAGCAAAGATAAAGGCATAAAGATTCACAAGAAGCTACATACTTCTGTATGGCCTCCAGGAAGCTGTTTCATAGGAAAGAAGAAAGACAAATATTCTGCACTATGAGTAACACTATAGCTGATAATTTATGTTGGTTGAGGAAAGTAAAGCTTAATATGTTTTAACGAAGTTTCTCATAAACCAAGAAGAATCGCTGCTAGCATTTAAATCATGTGTCCATAAAATCATAGTCTCCTTCAAAGAGCTTGTCCAATAAGAAACCCAACTTCTTTCACAGTGTTACACAAACAAGACTTAGTATGAGCTTTATATAAAAGTACTGTAAGGAAAGCTGCCCTCTTAGCGCAGCTGGCAGCGCTTCAGTCTCATATAAAAGTACTGTAAGGAAAAAATGGGGGAGGGGAAGAAAAATAGGCAAAAAAAAGTGGCTGATTAATAACATTTCTCTAGAAAATTTGCAAAGGATCAGCTAAAACTTGTGATCAAAACTAATTCAAAATATATCAGAGCCCTAAATGTCTCTGGGGGCATAGCAAAGCATGTCTCCCTCAAAGTCCCTTGGTAGTCAGAAATTCCCCCAGACCAAGGCTGAGCACAGCTGGAGCTGAATCACAGGCACTACAGAGTTCATGGATGAGACAGGTCTGTGGACCCGCTACCTAAGGCATAGACAGGTGTAGCACTTCCCAGGTCCCAATGCAGACTGTACTAGAGGCAGAACTATGGCCAAAGAGACAATAGTTGAGTCGATAAGGGGACAAAGCTAAGTCCAATTTTGTGGCAGGACCCTACTCAGCAAGCCTGTCACCTGTTCAGAGACCTACCTTCTCAAAACAGCCTTTGGTCTTGGACTCCTTTGAAGTTTTAAAAGTTCCTGTCTAGATCGCAAAGCTCCCATAAAGGCACTGTCCCACAAAGCCGTCTGTGAATGGCTTCCAAATTATTGTTGCTTCGAGGGAATACAAGCAAGAGACCTTCTATCATTCCATCTTGTATCACACTTCATTAAAATAAAACCATCTGCTCTGCAAAGTCATTATTAAGAAAAAAAGAGACACTATAGTCTGACAGAAAATATTTGCTATCTGAAATATAATATTTGATATACACAGTATATAAAGAGCTTTTAAGGGGTGCCTGAGTGGCTCAGTCGGTTGAGTTTCAGACTTCGGCTTAGGTCATGATCTCACTAGTGTGGGTTCGAGCCCCGCATCAGGCTCTGTGCTGACCGCTAGCTCAGAGCCAGGAGCCTGCTTCGGATTCTGTGTCTTTCTCTCTTTGCACTTCTCCCATTCACGCTCTCTCTCTGTCTCTCAAAAATAAATAAATGTAAAAACAAATTTTTTAAAAAGAGCTTTTAAAACTTAACAAGAAAATAACCCAATTAAAAAATGGATAAAAGACCTGGGGCACCTGGGTAGCTCAGTTAGTTGAGTGACTGACTTCACCTCAGATCATGATCTCATGGTTCGTGAGTTCGAGCCCCACATCGAACTCACTGCTGTCAGCCTGTCAGCACAGAGCCCACTTCAGATCCTCTGTTCCCCTCTCTCTTCTCCTCCCTGCTTGCACTCTCCACTCTCCCCAAACATAAATAAATATTTTTTAATGTATAAAAGATCTGAACAGATGGCTCACCAAAGAAGATATATAAATGGCAAATGAGCCCATAAAATGATGTTCAACATTATATGTCATTAGGGGATTAGTAGTTAAAATAAGAAACCACTCCACACTTATCAGAATGATTAAATCCAAAACACCAAATGTGGGAAAAGATGTTTGTCAGCAGGCACTCTCATTCCTTGGTAGTGCAAATGCACACTGGTACAGACATTTTGGAAGATAGCTTAGTAGTTTCTTACAAAGCTAAACATAATCCTACTATACAATTCAAGAAGTGTACACCTAGTTTTTCACCCAAATTAATTGAAAACAGGTCTATGCAAAAATGTGGACACAAACTGTTATAGCTACACATTGATAATTTCCCAAACTGGAAGCAACCAGGAAGTCCTTCAATAGATGAATGGATAAACAAACTTTGATACATCCACAATGGAATATTATTCTGAAAAAAAGTGAGCTACCAAACCACAAAAAGATATGGAGGAAATTTAAATGTATATTGATAAGTGAAAGAAACCAGTGAGTAAAGGCTACATGCTACATGACCTCATGCTATTTGACACTCTGGGAAATGTAAAATTATAGAGAGTAAGAAGCTGGGTATTCATGAGGGCATTGGAAGAAAGAGCAAAGGAGGGTAATGGGTGTTGCACAAGAGTGTTTAAGTGTAATGAAACTATGCTTTATAATCATGAATTGGTGTACACAAGACATTTTTCATTTTTTAAAACTTATAGACCTGTACAATACAAAGAGTAAACACTAATGTAAAAGATAGACTTTAATTAATAATAATAAATCAATATTTTTAATGTTTTAACAATGTACCACACTAACAGAAAATGTTAACAATAGGGGAAATTATATGTCAGGAGACATAAGGTATATGAGAACTTTCTATACTTTCTACCCAATTTTTCTGAAAACATAACACTTCTCTAAAAAAATCAAAGGTAACAAAGGACAATGCATTATGACTAATTGAAATTTATCCCAAGTTTAAAATAGGGGCTTATTAAAAAAATCAGTGTAACTCACCATATTACACTAAAAAAATACATAAAACAAAAACACATGATCATCTTAGTGGAAGCATAAAAACTCATTTCACAAAACTCAAAATCTGTTACTCAATTAAAAAAAAAAAGCTAGCAAATTAGGTACACTTCCTCAACCTAATAAAGAGCATCTTTGGAAAAAAGATAGCTAATATTATACTTCATGTTAAAAGACTGAATAATTTCCAATTAAAATCTGAACTAAGAAAACAGTGTCTACTCTTACTACTTCTCTTCAACATTTTGGAACAGGTTCTGGAGGGCAGAACAACAAGGCAAAAGAGGAAAGGAAAAGTATTCGAACCGAAAAGAAAGATGTTAACACCCTTTATTCATAGAGGATACAATTATCTGTAGAAAATCAAATGGAGTCTACAAAATAATGAAACTAGTAAGTGAATTTAGCAAGTATCAGGATGCAAAATCTATGTAAGGCACAATTTGTATTCTTTTTTTTTCCTCCATAATATTTTATTGTCAAATTGTTTTCCATACAACACCCAGTGCTCTTCCCCTTAAGTGCTCTCCACCATCACCACCACCTCTTTTCCCCCTTCCCCCTTCCTCCTCAACCCTCAGTTCATTCTCAGCATTCAATAGTCTCTCAAGTTTTGCATCCCTCTCTCTCCCCAACTCTCTCTCTCTCTCTCCTCCGCTCCCCTTGGTTCTCCATTAGGTCTCTCTTGTTTTCCTGCTAGACCTATGAGTGCAAACATATGGTTTCTGTCCTTCTCTGCCTGGCTTACTTCACTCAGCATGACACCCTCAAGGTCCATCCACTTTCCTACAAATGGCCATATGTCATTCCCTCTCATTGCCATGTAGTACTCCATCGTGAATATATACCACATCTTCTTGATC
>NC_043701.1:85808506-85813189 GCF_006229205.1 Suricata suricatta
CAGGGGGCGAGGTGTGCGCCCGCCGGGGAGCGCACCTCCCCAGCGCAGCTGCTTCTCACAGCCACAGACGCCTCTGATTCCCCGCCGAGATGGCTTAGGGCTGGAGGCTATTCCTTCTCTTGCGCCCTGCTGCCCAGCAGTTATCTATGGAGTGGGTTTCTGTCTCCACGCGCAGCCAAGTGTTCTATACCTCTTCCCCAGAGACCGTTCTATGAGCGTGTTCCGACTCTGTCTCTTCCCTTTGTCTCCAGGGCACGGCGCACTTGCGCCACGTTGGGCTGGGGATCTTACCTCCCCTGCCTGTCCCGGGTTGGCCCGTTTTCGGATCTCCCCCATTCGCCCCCACTCACTCAGATATCCTTGAGGTTCTATTCCTTCTGGAGTTCGTATTTTCTCCTTCTGCTCTCTCAGATGAACGTAATATCCTTCTCAGTTCGAAAAACGGTGCGGAGGGAGTTTACAGAGCTCCCTTCCTCTCTGCCATCTTGGCTCCACCCCCCACAATTTGTATTCCTATAGACTATCAGGAAACACAGAAAATTGAAATAAAATAATTATAAAATAAAAAAGTATAAAAATTTAGTAATTAATTTGGCAAAAGACATACAAGATCTTTATACTGAAAACTACAAAACAATCAAAAAAATTAAAGAAGACTCAAATAAGTGGAGAATATACCATATTTACAGGTCAGAATATTTAATGTCGATTAAGGTGCCAATTCTTCTCAAGTGATCTATAGAGTCAATGGATCTCAATAAAAATCTCAGAGACCCATTGTATTGAAATTGATAAATTGGGTCTATGATTCAGAAATCAAAACAGTAGAGCTGTTAAATATAGATAATTAGACCAATTGAATAGCATAAAGATATCAGAAAAAATCCTCACAAAAATGAACTTATTTTTAACAAAGATACTAAGGCCTGTCAGTGGAGAAGAGACAGTCTTTTTAACAAACGGTACTGGAAAAATTGGATATTTTATTTCAAGAAAAGAAATTTGATTCCTACCTTGCACCATATATAAAGATTAAGTCAAAATAGATCATAGATTTATGACCTAATCTCTAAAATTTCTAGAAGAAAACACAGTAGCAATACTTTGTCAACTTAACCTAGAGAAAGACTGCCTTTATACAAAATATTAAAAACATCATATGTCAAAGAAAAATTGTTAAGTTAGATTTCAGCACATCTAAGCACATGACCAGACCAAGTGTTGGTAAAAATGTCGAGTATTGGGAGCTTTCATACTCTACATGTGGGAATGTTAATTTCTGTAACAGCTTCTTAAGATTTAGCCATAGACCTACCATATAATCCAGTCATTCAATTTCCAGGTATTTACACAAGAGAAATATAACATGTCTATACAAAGAGTTTTATGCAATGATCATAGAACTTTATTTGTAAGAACTACAAACTAGAAACAATGTAAACATCCATTAATAAATGAATGGACAAACACATTGTGGTATACCATATAACAAATATTAAATGTTTGTTTAAAGAATGAAATGTTGATAGTTGCTATAATATAGATAAACATGAAAGTAACAATGCTGAGGCAAAGAACATAGACACAAAATAGATACACTTTGTGATTTGATATATATGAAATCCCATAAATTGCATACTAATCTATAGTAACAAAAAGCACAAGACTAATTGCCTAGGATGAGGTAAGATTTTCAAAGTGGAAGGAGGGGATAATATAGAGCAAGAGAAAATTTTTTGTGGTGATAAGTAATTTCATTATCTTGATTATAACAGATTCACAAATATATGCATACTTCAAACTCAAAATCAACCTGTGCACCTCAACTAAGTGTACCTAATTGATGACTGTACATTAATAAAGCCTTTTTAAATGATAGATAATTTAGATGACAATCAGAATTTAACTGATTAAATTGAATCAGATATCTCTTCTCCCAGAGCAAAGAGTAAAACTGACAATAAATATAAAGAGATAAATTTGAGGTCTTTCCTTTAGATCCAAACTCAGTTTGCACAACTGCTGAGTGTGAAGACAGTTTAAAAACTAATTTTTAAAAGGTAGTTAAATAGTTTTTACTAATTACCATTGAAAGTTAAAGAATTCCCTTCAACTCTTCTCTTACTAACAATATATTTTTTAGGTAAAGAATATATACTGAATGTTAATAAATATACTTTCATCATCTTTTAAAAGGATTATCAACTACAATATATTTATCTACCAAATCACATTGATAATTTTGAAATGTTAAAAATGTATGATTTTTGAGAGAGACAGGAAAAAAAGAATATATTGTTTATAATGGATACAACAGATGAGCAAAATTGGATGAATCTACGCAATATAGGTTTACTTTCCTCTGTATTCGCCTCTGAATGGTTTGAATGTGCATGAATAACCAATACAAACCGAATAATTTATAGAAAAAATTAACACAAAAAATATGAATCTTGAGTCCCAAATGTTTAGAGTATTCAAAAGGCTAAGGAAAATTTCACTATTTATCCTATTCTTTACCCTTTTACTAACAAAATGAAGATTAATAATTATATCCACTTTACAGGTGATTATAGTATTAAATGAATTAATGTATGCAAAATATTTGGAACAGTGCTTTGCATGCAGTAATAATCATTAACGCTGCATAGCTAATACCCATGTGGTATACGCACTTATCAGATTTTAAGAACATTAAATTTTTTTATCCAGTGTTTCTCTTTGCCTCTTTCTCCCTTTCTCTCTCCACCTTCTTCCCTCCCCCACTCCCTCATACACACATACACACACACACCAGAAACCCCAGCAATAGAGATTTGAGCATTACTATTTTACACAGAAAAAATGGACTATCAGAAATAAAATTTTTCCAAGGTTAATATGTTAACAAGGGACTGATTAAATTAGACCTACAGATTCCAAACCTTTTATTCTTTAGCAAGTTTTGAAATATTACTGTTTTTATATATTTATACAAGGAGAAAAAACTAAAGATGATTAAACATATCCTGAAAGTATTATGTATGAAAAGTCACTATTTGCAGCACCTGGGTCGCTCAGCCAGTTAAGCCTCTGACTCTGGCTCAGGTCATGATCTTACAGTTTGTGAGCTCAAGCCCTATACTAGGCTCTGTGCTGACCGCTCAGAGCCTGGAGCTGCTTCAGATTCTGTGTCTCCCTCTCTCTCTCTGCCCCTCCCCTGCTCATGCTCTGTCTCTCTGTCAAGAGTAAACATTTAAAAAGTCACTATTTAAGCATATATGCATATATGCTTACATAATTATATAAGTAATTTTAAAGCCTAACCAAAAATTATAACATATTCTCCATCATAATTAAGTAAAAAAGAATCAAATCTGAGTGTTTATAAATTAGTGAAAATGGATACTGTACACATAAAATTTTATGTGATGGTGGAGCTAATAAAAGAGAGACAAAGAAAGAGACAGAGGCAGAGGGACACACACACAGAGAATAAAAAAACAATCCATGAGCTCAAAATGTTAGCAACTGAAGAAACTAGAAATCAGAATAAGCAAATAAACAACATGCAAAGCCAGATGATGAACGAATAAAGTTAAAGAAAATCCACATCTAAATTTGTTGATATTAAAACATTGTCTTGGAGGTATACACTTCCAGTTATGGAATGAATAAATCACAGGGATGAAAGGTACAGGATTAGAAGTATAGTCAATGGTATTATAATAGCCTTGTGTGGTGAGAGAAGGTAACTACACTTATGGTGAGCACAGCATAATGTATGGAATTGTTGAATCACTGTGTTGTTTACCTAAAACTAATGTCACATTCTGTGTTCAACTATACTTATAAAATAAAATAAAATAAAATAATATTTATTACTTTTAGCAAAAAAGTCTTAAAATACATTTATAGTCAATAAAATATAATTGGTAAGTGATTATAAAATCCAATAAAAATCTTAAAATAAGAAAATTAGAATGGATTTTTAAAAATGAAGATTTTTTTTAAATTATGAAAGATTATAGTCTAGGATGGTTGGGTGGTTCAGTTGATTGAGTGTCTGACTCTTGATTTTGGCTCAGGTCATGATCCCAATGTCATGGGATCAAGCCCCACTTTGGGCTCCGTGGTGAGAATGGAGCCTGCTTAAGATTCTCTTTCTCTCTTCCTCTGCCCCTCCCTGCTCATGCTCTTTCTTTCTCTCGATCTCAATTTAAAAATTTTTACAGAACATAGATCATTCTGCTAATAACTGTGGTCATGTTAATAAATCATACATAGTAAAAAATTGGGTATCACAGAAACAATAAAATAAATTGATGCTAAATAGTTGCAAATAAATTTCTCCTTAAGGAATTTCAGTAATAAACAATGACTTATAGCTTTACGTATGCAAGTCAAAATATAAGCAAGCTCATCAAAAGAAGAAAACATAAATGTCCTTCAATATAAAACAAAGAATCAACAAATAGCATGAATAGGTAATTATGCAGATTATGTTCTATATCCAAACTGAAATTATACTTGGATCCAAGAATTAAAAAGAAATCTTCAGAACTGTTTTAAATTGTAAAACAAGAGACAATATAATAGAGAATAAAACTATTTTAGTAATGAAGCATAAGCATCACATATCCAAATTTGCCACAGTAGCATTAAGAGGTAAATGTTTAGCCTTAAAATGTACTTACTAAGAAA
>NC_043701.1:85813289-85860331 GCF_006229205.1 Suricata suricatta
GAAAGAGCCTAAATGTCCATCACCTGATGAATGGATCAAGAAGATGTGGTATAAATATACAATGGACTACTACATGGCAATGAGAAAGAATGAGATATGGCCATTTATAGCAAAGTGGATGGACCTCGAGGGTGTCATACTAAGCGAAATAAGTCAGGTGGAGAAGAACAGACACCATATGTTTGCACTCATAGGTCTAACAGGAGAAACCTAACAGAGGACCATAGGGAAGGGAAGAGGGAAAGAGAGTTGGAAAAAGAGAGGGACAAATATCATGAGAGACTATTGAATACTGAAAACAAACCGAGGGCTGAAGGGGGAGGGGGAGGAGGAAGGGGGTGATGGTCATGGAGGGGGGCACTTGTGGGAAGAAGTACTAGGTGTTATATGGAAACCAATTTGACAATAAACTATTATCTTAAAAAAAGTTGGATGCTTAATCAACTGAGATAACCAGGCACCCCAAGTTAAATACACTTTTTAAAAAGAAATTTTAACATTTATTTATTTTTGAGAGACAGAGAAAGACAAAGCACAAGCAGGGGGAGGGGCGAAGAAAAGAAGAAGACACAGATCCAAAGTAGGCTCCAGGCTCTGAGCTGTCAGCACAGAGCACAATGTGGTGCTTGAACCCACAAACCACGAGATCGTGACTGAGCCAAAGTCGGTTGCTTAACTGACAGAACCACCCAGGCGCCCCTAAATATATTTTTAAATACCCAATGATCAAAGAAGAAAAGTCAAGATAATTTTAAGAATAAAAAGACAACATATCAAATTTTGTAGAATGCAAGTAATACAGTACTTAGAGGGAAATTAAGAGCATTAAGTGCAAATATTTAAAAAGAAGAAAGGTCCTAGATGAATTATTAAACTTTCTTTAATAAGATAGAAGAAGGCTAATAAGTGAAGAAGGAAGAAATCTATGACCATAAATATGATGTTAGAGGAATGGACAATTCCCAGAAAGATACAATAGATTAAAAGTACCTGAAAACATTTTTATAGTCAAGATAGTCCTAAAACTACTGAAATCATTGAATTAGAGACTGTCACCTCCTAAGAAAGAAAATTTAAGGTTCCAATGGCTTTCTAGTAAATTCTATCAAAATTTAAGAAAGAAATATTACTAATACTATACAATATCATCCAAAATTTATGAGAAGAAAGCATTTCACGTATATTTAAAAATTACATTTTAAATTACTATACATTAAAATTGACTTGTTTGCATATTATGAATGATAATATTTTATCTATGTAACTCCCATTACAATCAGGATTCTATTAGCTTACCATGAAAGCTCTCCTGTGCTGTCTCTTTGTAATAACATTCTATCCCACTCCTAAATTCTCTGTAACAACTGCTCTCCCATTATTACATTTTTGCCTTTTAGTGAATGTCATATAAATTGAATCATAATCTATATAACCTTTTGAGACTGAGTTATTTCACTCAACGTAATGACTAATCCAAGTTATTGGGGACTTCAACATTTTGTTCCTATTTATTGCTGAAAAGTATTCCATTGTATGGATTTAGTAGGATTCCTCTTAATGGATTCACTGTAGTTTCTTTATCCATTCATCTGAAGACTTTCTGTGTATTTTTAGTTTGGAATGAGTGTAAAAAGAGCTGATACAATAAACATTTTTGTACAGGTTTTTATGTGAATGTGAGTTCTTGATTCCCTAAGGCAGGATTTTCCAACATTGGTAGTACTGACATATGAAGTTGTGCAATTCTTTGTTGAACCTGTCCAGTGCATTGTTGGATGTTAAGGTACCTTGGCCTTCACCACTATATGGCAGGAATCCCCTCCCCGCTTCCTATGCAGAACCAAAAATGTCTCCAGATATTAAATATGTCTGACTCCTCACATTCTTTTGAGAACTACTATTTTAAGAAGAATACCTACAAGTGAGATTGCTGAGTCATATGGTAAATGTATATTTAATTTCATGAGAAATGGACAAGTTTTCCATAATGACTGCTCAATTTTATAATCTTACCAGAAAGTAATAGGTGATCCAGTTTCTTTGACTCCTTGCCAGTATTGTCACTATTTTTTATTTTATTCATTTATAATAAATATTTTGTGGTATCTCACTGTGGTTGTAAATTTCATTTCCCCAAAATCTAATGATGTTGACCATCTTATGTGTTTATTTGCCATGTATATATCCTCTATGATAAAATGGCTATTCAAAATTTTTGCCCATTTTTAAGTTGGTTTCTTTACTTTCTGGCTGTTGAGATTTGAGGGTTCTTGTATTCTGTATACAAGTCCTTGTTACATATGACATATGAGATTTTCATCTATTTTCTTTCATTATGTAACTTGTCTTTTCACTTCCTAAATAGACTGTTTTACAGCACACCTTTTTGTCATCTATATATACATTCTCCAAAACTGAGAAAAAAAACCAACTAGATAATAAGCAAGTATACAATGTAACAGCTATATCATTAACATTAGACAGAAAAGAAAATTGAAGTTTAAAAAAAGGCAATGTCCAAAAAATTATGATATAATATGAAATCCAAATTGAGCTGTATGTTTATATTAAATTAAACTCCTTCTGTCCAAAAAACTGAACATAATATAATAAAATATTAGTAATGGTTATATATTTCAATTGGGTGATTTGCAGTTGTTTTTATAATGTTTGTTTTTAAATTTTTGTGTCTAAAGTCAGCCCAAACTGTAAAAAAAAATTTCTTGTGAGTGAAATCATACGGTATTTGTCTTTCTTAGTCTGACTTATTTCACTTAGCATAATACTTCATAGGTCCACCCATGTTGTAGCAAATAGCATGATCTTTCAAAATCTGTGAGTGTGTGTGTGTGTGTGTGTGTGTGTGTGTGTGTGTGAGAGAGAATTTCAGAAATTTAACGACTACAGAGAAACGGGTTCACTGAGGAGAGGAATTCAGTCAGACTCCTTTTTTAAACATTGGTGTATCAAAAAATGCCCTGCACTTAGACAGAGCTTGATGAATGTTTATGAAATTAAATACATTTTTTTGATCTGAGGTGTGTTTTCATCAGATTTTGTTTCCTTTGCAACAACATTTAAACTTTAATATAAATTATTTTTAATATGACCATCTTACTCATCAATCACTATAGCCTAAAGTACAAGGAGCATACTCTATATAGATACTTTGTATCTCCAGCATATAACAGGTATGCAATTTTTTATAGGTGATCGATAAACTACCTAGAATTTATTCTTAAAATATGTTTTAAAATTAATTAATGAAATTATTTTAAAATTTCCATTGTACTAAAAAAAGTGATACTATTTTATTTGTTTTTAATTTATTTTCAGTCATTATAAACTGCCAAAGAAACATTTTTGCTCTTTGGTCATAGCTCATCTCCTACTACACAAAAAGACTATTTTGTAACCTGTGAAACAGAATCAACCTTTGGAATCATCTATTCTAATGACCATGTGACTGTACAGTCTAATAGCTGATTGCCACCTCTGGCAGAAAACTCTGTCTCACTGTCCTCTCTCAGTCAGCAATAAATTAAAAGAAAAGATAGGAAGGTTAGAGAGAGTAATTGGTGAATATGCAATGTTGCTATTGCCCTCTATAACAGGAAAGCTACTTAACTCAAATTTGTCATAGTGCTACTAAACCATGGTGCATTCATTATTCTTCACAACAAAATCCCCTTGTAATCAGGTTAGAGTTGAGAGAATGTGGATGAGTTCTAAACGTGAGGCTTTTTTAATGTGCCAGACTTGGCAAGGCTTACTATGCATGCCATCACTAGATGTTGTCATGCATATAAAAATATTTTTCTTTTTTTTGTCTAATTTATCAGTTCACTCTTTTCTAATTAATTCAGATTTACAGCATCTGACTGGTCACAAGAGACATTTCTAATTTATTCAGCCTGTTCAGAGAGACAAGTATTTTCAGTTGGGAAGGAAGGAAGGTAGGAAGGAAGAGAGGGAGGGAGGAAGGGAGGGAGGGAGGAAGGGAGGGAGGGAGGAAGGGAGGAAGGGAAGGAAGGAAGAAGAAAGGGAAAGAGGGAGGAAGGAAGGAGGAAAGAAAGGGATTTTTTTTTTTCAACAATCAAAGTGGATCCAGTTCCATCATTTTACAACTACATGAGATTGCCATCTTCAAGATCATTAATGACCCTAATGTTGCTAAATCCAATGTAAGTTCACCAGTCACAATCTTATTTTACTCCTCAGTAGTGTTTTATCCACATCTTCTTTTTTGAACATTCTTTCTTCTTGGTTTCAGTGAACAGTATCTTGCCCTGGTTTCCTCTTACTTTACTACATGTTCCTTCCCAGATATTTTGGAGCTCTTTTTGTTTCTTCCCCTTGTCTGTTCCTTAAATATTGCTTTTCCAATGGCTCTCTTATTAGCCATCTTCTCTTTAAACTCTGGTCAGTAGTGGTGAGTAATCTTATCCTCTCCCATGGACTTTTAACTACTTATAGACAAATCATTCTGGAATCTATATCTACATGTAAGGGGGTAAAAGGCATGCACATCACTCAACCAAAAGACAAGCCCAACCAATCAGAGTGGACACTCAGCATAAACAACAGGGAGAACTGACAGTTGAATACTGACAAACAGCTCTGTCTGAAGGCCAAAACTTTCTTCCAAGCTCTAGTCTCATAATTCAATTCTGTACATCTCAAAAATAGAACCTTCAGAAAAATATTATTTAGCTATTGCTGTGTAAAAAGCCACTCCATGATTTAGTGGCTTAAAACAAACATTTATGTATCTATGCGTAATTATGTATATCTGGACCAGGCTCAGCTTACCACAAGTGGACCCCTTCATGAGTCAGTGATTAGCTGGTCAGTCATCTAGGATCCAGCTGGTCTGGGATGGCCTCAGATAAAATAAATCAAATTGACTCTACTTGTCAACCTCTAGCAGGCTAACACAGGCTTATTGTGATGGTGGTGGTGGGAATCTAGCAGGGAAGTAGACATCTACAAACATATTTGAAGCCTCTGTTTTAGTGACTTTGACCACTATTCCAAAGCAAGTCACACCAAGCCCACAGGCAGTATGAGAGGATCCTCTAAAGGCCATACTTGGAAATATTAGTACAATCTATTGACCCAACTCATGTCAAAATTATGAATTGTCTGCTTCTCCTCTATTACTGTTCTCCTCCAAAAGTGGACCTCCTCTATTATTGTCCAGCTTGCTTACTGTCACTAGTTCATCAGGCCATTCTTTTCTGCTTGTCCCAGCTGCTTATACTCAACAAATCACAAAAGTCTATTGATTTTATCTGATAAATATCTATTGGAATCATCAAGTTTCTTCCAACTATCCTGTCACTATTGTGTCATCTCTACCATATTTTACTTCAGTTACTAAAACAGTTTTCTAACTGGCCACTTCATCCTCAGACATGATACCTGATATCCAGCATCCACACAGAAACCACACAGATCATTATGAAACATAAATGTGATCAGGAGATATAAGTGCTTTAAGTAAGCAATTTCTTCTTGCCCTTAGCTTAAACTTCAACTTCTTAAATGACTTCTAAGAACCTTCATGATCTGGTGCTTACAGTCTTACCTTTGTTTCTAGCTATTCCATTTCTCAAGTTCTGTGATCCATCTATAATGAATTATTTTCAGTTGCTTGCATATATAACACACTTATTTCCACATATTACTCTTTTTGGTTAGAACACACTCTTACATGACTGATGAGGAATAGAGAACATTAGTTATATTTTGCGTATACAGTCAAGAAGTTAACCTAGGATTTGAAATTTCCTGAATGTAAACAAGAAGCATAATAATATTGTAAATAGATTACTCATGGTGTTCCACTATCATTTGCCACATAACAACTTAACTAAAAATTAGTTACATAAAACAATTATAATTTATTTTGCTATTCATTGGTTCAGGTATTGGGTCAGGGTAGCACAGAGATGGCTTATTTCAACTCTAGTAACTCAGCTGGGAAGGTTCAAATGCATGGGGGTTAACTGAATGGTTGGAGCCTAGAATCACCTACAGGATTCTTTACTCGTGTAGTGTTGGACTTGAGATGAAATGACAAAAAGACTAGATTGAGCTGTGACTGTTGAATAGAGTACATTTTTATGGATTCTCAACATGACTTAGGCTTCTCACATCATGGCAGCTGGGTTTTGAGAGGATGCACCCTCAAAAGTTTCTAGAAAGTAATTACTCTCAAAGAAAAAAACAGAAGATGCATGGCCTTTTCTGATCAAACCTCAAGAGTCACAAAGTGTCACTTCTAGTGTATTTATTATATTGTTCTAAAAAGTCCAAAGCCCTCACAGATTCACAGGGAGGGATGTATACTCCAAGTATCACTGGGAGTGAAGCGAAAAATTTTGTTATACTTTTTAAAAACTGCAACAGTTAGTTTATTAGAATACAGACAATAAGAACTGCATTTCTGGCCAGATGCCACTGGACAGAGAAAGAGAGAGAGAGAGAACAAGAAGAAATTAAAATTTACAAAGTCCATTCAAATTTTATTTATTTACTGAGTGTTTATGATAGGCCAGGGATTTTGTAAGCCAACTACTACTCTATCAAAGCCTCAGCTTTGTATGTTCATTTCTCTCAGTAACCTATCTGTCATCATCACCCCCAAAATCTAGGTAAGTTGTCTTGCCTTTATGTTCCCATTAGTCTCCAATTCTAGACCCTACTTTCTGCACAGACGAAGTCTATCTCTTCCACAATTCAATTCCCTTAGCTAGTAGAGACGAAGATTACTCTATTTGTGGAAGAACCAGGATTAAAACGCAGACCTTGGTGGTATTTCCACCTTAATTTATTGCTTTCTACAGCTAAAGATCAATAAACATGTTAAGTTTCTATTTCACAGTATTTTAAATCACTTATTAAAAAGTACCAGATATCATCAGAGGTACTAAAGAGCAAGATATAAAGGAAACAGGGCCATGTCACCCACAGTTTATGGACAGCCTTAAATTTTTGATTAAGTATAGGTGACCCAAGCCTTAGTCATGTAATAAATACTTTCCTCATCCACAAGCAAAGAAAATATCATGAGGACCATAAAAATGTTTTCTACCACTGAGATGCCTAAGGAAAGGTGTTAGAAAAAAAGCTAAAAATCCAATGTCCAAAGCACTATATTTTTAAATTTTTTTTACTGTTTATTCATATTTGAGAGAGAAACCAAGCACAAGTGGAGGAGGGGCAGAGGGAAAGGGAGACACAGAATCCAAAGCAGCTCTAGGATCTGAGTTGTCAGCACAGAGCCCGAGCATGGGGCTCAAACTCACAGACTGTGAGGTCATGACCTGAGCAGAAGTCGGATGCTTTACTGACTAAGGCACCCAGGTGCCCCTCAAAACACTATATTCTTGATGAAGAAGGATACTTATGATTCCATTTTCTAATCTCCAGTGGGTTAAGTCATACTTATTTCTCCAACTTGAAAATAATATTTTTTCTCACTTTTATACATTGCAAAGCATCCTGTTTAAATCTGTTGTTTTTTCCTAAAGCACCAAAATACTAAATCTTGAAAGGTGAGTTTAAAAAGGCTGAAAATGATTATTTTAGCAAATTAGCAGGCATCTCTGTTCCTCTCAAGCATAAATGTTAAAATATAATTTATATTTTAAAAATGATTTTCGATCCATTATTATAAATGTTACCAATTTCTCTATGAATACTATTTGACTTACTCAATCTAATATGAATTTATATTATTTTCACACAAATGATATATAAATCAACATACAACAAGAGAATCAGTTCATTTTCTCAAAGCAAAAAAACAAAGAAAGAAAGAAAACAAAAAGAATATGAGTGTTATCATCTTTCCTTTTGATAAAGAAACTATTTAAAATATTCTGTGGGGTATTCAGCTGTCAAGTCGTCCATTATGTCATAGCACATTACATCCAATGATGACAACAACAACAAAAGTTAGCAGAGATACATACATAAAAATATGGAACTCTGAGAAAAACGAATTTAAATCTGTTTTGGGGGAAGTCATACAGAAAGGAGGAAAAAAAAAAAGCATGCTGCTTTCACCATTGATTTTAGGCAGCTGCTGCCTGAGTGATTACAGCATAGCCATTTCTTGAACTGCTGATGAAAATTTCCATATGCAAATTGGGTGGTTGCAAATTCTTTCATTACTTTTACTGTTATTTGGTAACTTCAAGCTCACATCTTCTGATTATCTGCACTATGAGTTTAGCCAAATGATTAAGTTTTATAGGAGGTAAAGATCGGAAACAAAGAGGTCAAGGATGTACTGAGTGACTTAATGAAAAGTAAGAAGTGCTCGGGAGCACCCCTCTTAGCTGGGCTCAAGAATACTTCAAAGAAACAGAAAGGAGGGAGGAAGGTCTGCACCCACAAGCCCCAAGGTTTCATGTAAAATAACTATGCCTATTAGTATCTTGAAAACGTGCCAAATTGTCATGCTAATAAACCCCGAATTTGGTTTTATATTTTCTTCAGAAATCCAAAAATGCTTTATTTGAAAGACAGAGTCCATTAAACTTCATAAAAGAATGAAAATCAACTCCATAGAACTTAAGGAAAACTGGGCCTTTTTCTACTCTCCTTTTCATCCATAATTTCATTCATTCCTTCATTCATTCAGACATAACTGATTTTAGGGAAAACTTGAAGCATGATAGGCACTCATTAATTAGTTATTAAACTAACATATTAGTGAGAGGTAAATGCTTCAATAATACACCCCTAGGAGGTCATTTCATAAGCCTCTTTGAAGCCATAAAATATCTTTAATAAAACGATTCTGTTAAATCCAATATTTGAAAATCCAAATCTTAATAAGAATAAATTAATGATGTCTATTTGCATTAGAATTGAATTATTAATTGTACAAAGTGATTCATCATAGAAATCATTTAATGGTGGGCTGCTATTCTATGCTAAAATAATAAGAATTTATAAAAAATGAAAAAAATATAATCTTTATTTGTGGTAGAGTTCCCCCAGTCTTTCTCTCTTAAATTAGTACTTAACTGGGGGTGGGCAATGAATATTACCCACTCATGCCAGCCTATTTGAGTAATGTTTTCAAAGGGATCATCTTCTGAGGCCTTTGCTTTGTGGCCTGAGATATGTATGACTGAAAGTAGAGCTGGATTACTAATACAACGGAAGAGATGGGAGAGGTTTTGGGAGATAATATAGAAGATGAAAAAGAGTGAAGAGCGGAGAGGAAGTGGGGCAAATAGAACCAAATGCCTACAATGGGATTTAATGAAATTAAGTGGGTGCTTGTCATGATTTCTAGGTCTTGTTTGTGGGGAGGTTGAAATTCTGAGATATGCAGCTAAGGTCTGAGTCTGCCCTCAAAGTGGATATAGGTGAGAACAGAGTTTTCCCAAGAGGATTCAAAGTAAAATGCAAAAATAAAGCATAATTTATACTCGAATCAATTCATGAAATATTATTTAACACTTACTAATGGCAGGCTAGACAGAGGAAGTTTCTACAAATATACAAGTAAATAGAATAGTGTCCTTGCTTTTGCAGAAGTGACAGGTATAAACATAATCATAAATTGATATAGTTTTGATGACACACCAAGATATTATACAAAGTTCTTGGAAAGTTGCTTTGTTAGAAGCAACTCAAATTTTCTAAGAAAATTTGGAAAACATTAAAGAGGTAACATCAGAGGCGGTTAGTTAGGTTTTAATAGAATGTCTGGCCGAAAAGGAAGTCATGGCCAGCTACCGGGAACAAGCTACAACAGGCCCAATATGGCTGACAAAGTAGACACCCCTCACCAAATAAGGAAGATGAGGTGAGAAATCCTGCTTTAAAAAATCCCACCCCAAGTAATGAATATTGCACCCTCTTGTTAACAAAACAATTGGCAATCAAAGATAGAGACCCAAACCCCCAGGCAGGCCTTTCGGCTTTCTCTCTCTCTCTCTCTCTCTCTCTCTCTCTCTTTCTCCCTCCCTCATTCTCTCTTTAGCTCAATTGTTCTTACATCTTGATAGCATACTTTTGCTTTAATGAATTTCCTGCTCTGTCATTCATCTGCTGTTTTGTATCTGTCCTTGAATTCTTTCTCCTGAAGGGACCAGGAGCCTTCAGCAACATTTTGGGCTGGACTGAGTTGTGACCTCAGGGTCCAGGGTCTCCCCAGTTCGGCCAGCAACAGTAACATTAAGTTCAGCCTTAGTAAGAGAAGTGTAGAGCAGACACATTTAAGAAACAGATAACAGGACAAGATACATGTAGGAAGATTTCAACAAGTAAGAAAGTCATACAGTAAAGAATGAGGGCATGGGAGACACCACAGAGTTAGAGCATGACAAGTGGTTATACAGGCTTGAAGCACAGGCTACAAGCATCAAAATGCGAGGAGATGAGATCAAGCCACAGGACTAGAGTAAGGAAAGTTTTACTGAATGTGCTAGGAAATCTGAATTTCAGTTTTTTATGAACAGGCACAATACTAGAATAACACGAGTTCTGGGTCACGAGCTATACCCATGACTACATGCAGGGGAGAGTCTTGACAAAGGCCCCACACAATAAATAAATGGAGAAGAAAGAAGTGTCTGATTCTTCCCACATTTAAAACTCAGTGCTTTCAATTTAATTTAAGCTTCTTTCTCGGAATTTGAAGAGTTGCTTATTATTCAACAAATAGAATCCATATAATCTCATATATACATAATCAGAACTCCACATATGTATTCTTCTGGGGAGCAATAACTACTGTCCCCTTCAAGGTTCTTTGAGAAAGACTAAGAATCAAACTGACATGAGACAGAGTAACAGAAGAAAATCCAATTTAATAGCGTAGGTATGGGGAATCCATATAAACATGGCAATTCCAGAGGCAGTCAAGCAAAATGAGGTATTTATGTCATTCCGAACTAAGGAGAAGGGAGTAGGAGTCTGGCACTTCAGAAGAAAGGAAAGCAATTTACAGGAAGATGAAAAAAAATAAATGCTTGACAAATATTTGCTGTGCCATTCAGAAACAATGGGACAGAAAGGAATTCGATCAAAGTGGCCTTGCTGGGTCCCTCCCGATCTACCACACTTGGTTCACATCATACCGTAGTTAGTTATGGTTGATAGCTCTTTTCTCAGAGCAGGTTCTCTCTCTAAATTCTGTTAGACAGTTGTGGGGGAGGTAGAGATCTTTTCCTGAGTCTGCTGGGTATTTATTGCTTTTTGCCTCAAAATAATCTACATGTCAGTGTGGTCCATCTTGGGATGACCTGCCTTTGGCCTTCAACAGTATCTCCATTTATATCCATAGCATGATGGTTGTGTTAGTAATGTAACAGAGTTTGACAGTTCAGAGTACAGGGCATCATGTTCTGCTGAACAGAAAGTGATTCTGAGGTAACTGAATACAGCTTATTCATTACTTCTTTGCAAAATCATTTAATTTGCTTATTTTTATCTTCAAAGACCTAGTTTAGAATACTTATTTTTAGATTTTTTTACTATCATCTTAATGATCAGGCATAGTTAAGCAAAATATTCTGATACTTTTTAAGACAGTAATGATGGCTTTATGCAAGACTATTACAATAGAAATAATGTGTTAGGAAAGAGAGATCAGGCTCAACTCCAAATATAACAAAGGCACATGGTAATTTATAGCCGAGAAGCAGAGTGAGGGGTCAGTCAATGGAAAATGACTAAGAAGAGACAAGAAGGATAGGGATATTCATGCTACTGTAACCTATCAGGATTCTTGCTTAAGACAAGCCAAAAGCTTTTCTGTAAACTAACAAATAAATTCTAGCTAGACAAAGACCTGACAAAGATAGGATGGACACTGAAGGCCAAGGCCAAGGTCAAGGCCCAGTCAGGAAGACTCAGAAGAGCCTGACTAAAGTTTGGTCAAGTTTTGTCTTTGTTAACACACTGTTAAAATAAAATAAGATGGATTAGGGCGAGCTAGAGCAAGCTTTGTTCTGCCTATTGACAGAGCTAGATAAGACACTCCAGATAAAATGAGATGGAATTCATAAATCTGCTTAAGTGCACATGGCCACTAGGGATTTAAAAGGTTCAATACATAACCATCTTTGCTCTCCTTTGTGTACTATTTGTGATCAAGCAAAGAAGACATAGGACACTTCAACTTTTATGCTAAAATTATAAAAACATTTTTCCTTTTCTTCTGTACAGTTTTTTTCCTTATTATTTCATTATTATTTCTAAATACCATTTTCCAATTAACATGAAACAATATATGAAAAAAGGTAAAAATTCTTTTTAAGTACCTATTTAATTTCTTTGCATCTTTGATGATCCACTCAAGTTCAACTTACTAATACTTGCATCCTACAGGGATTACACTTTCCTGTCTGGAGTGTGTAGACTATGTTGAAGAAAAAAAATATATATATATACAATAAATTTTAAGGCAGAAATATATAAGGCTAAGACTATCTGTCTGTAACAGAAATTTAAACAAAATCCACAAAACATACAAAGAAAAGTGGATGAGTCTATATTCATGTTAGATATGATTTATAAATTTCTCCATCTCTGAAAAATTTTCTTTTTTTCTTAAATTTATCTGAACACCTTTTTCCAGATTAACTCTTAAATATCTTTAAATCAATCCCAGAGAGCTGTGCTAAACAAATAATTAATAGAAAACACAATTAGGGAAAGGAGACTTCGGAGCCACTCCTAATGTAAAAACAGTCTTTCAAGTAAATATTAATTTGGAAAAATTGCTTATTTTATTTTATTTTGTTTTAAGAGAGAGAGAGAGAGATTGAGAGAGAGAGAGAGAGAGAGAGAAAGAGAGAGAGAGAGAGAGAGAACACACAGTGAAGGGGTAGAAAGAGAGGGAGAGACAGAAACCCAAGCAGGCTTCAGGCTGTCAGCACAAAGCCTGATGTGGGGTTTAAACTCATGAACTGTGAGGTCATGATCTGAGCCAAAATCAAGAATTGGATACTTTTACAACTGAGCCACTCATGTACCTCCCACAATAATCATTTTACAAGTAATGAAAGATTATTTTTATATATTGGAACAAAAATCTTAAGTGATCAATAAATATCAAACATGGTTAAAATGTTTTACATTTATGTTGCAACTGAGAAAAAATGAATAATAAACTAGGTATCAGCTTAATAATTTAAAGAACTATAATAATCCAAAGAAAAGAAGTTATATTAAGGAATAATTAAATTTCCCTGTGATATCTTCACATTATGTCAAATAGAAGATCTCACCCTTATAGCATTGTTTATCAAAGTAATCCAATTCTGGACAAAATTCTGACACAATGACTATAGTATTCATTGAAAAGACCAAGCTTATATTATTTTAAATATATTCTCTCTCTCTTTAGTTTCCATGATGTAATATTCCTCTTGTTTTTCTCCTCTATCTGAGGCTTCTTTTCATTCTCTTTTATCAAATTATCTTCTTTGGTCTTAAATACTGTAATTCCTCAAGTACATATTCTAGGCCCTTTCAAGATTCAATATTGAGTTAATAGAAAATATCCTCCAAGTCATGTTTCAATATTTTTCTAAAAACCTGTGAATTGCTATTGAATTCTTCAGGGAGACCTCTTGCATGTGCCACACTACATTTCACTGTCTGTTCAATATCTCCATAAAGATATCACACAGTCTTAATAATCCAATGACTCCGAAATAGAATTTATCTCTTTTCCAACAGGTGTTTGAATATGGTTCCTTATCTCTACAGAATTTACCAAAAGCTCTACAGTTTCACAAAAGATTCCATGTCACTCTGGCTACATCCTTCTTGTTCAACTCTTTTGGAAAATTTATCATCAAAGCATTCGGTTTTACCTTCTGAATATATTTTTATTTTATCCAATTCTTTTCCTTTCCTCCACCAATTTAGACCAAGTCACTATTATCTTTCACCTGGACTCTGCCATTGCTTTTGATTTACCTATCTCTGTCAGTTTTTCCCTTTTCCAAATAATTCTTCATGTTATAGCCCGATGTGACACCAGACTCCTCCAATACTGTCACAGTGCTTTTAGGAGAAATACTAAAATTATTAACTTAGTCAGTATGGTTCTTGTGGTCCACTTTCAGCCACTCTCTACTATTTTGTCTCAAACTCGAGCTAGCCTAAGTTTTCTGTTGTAGTCGCTCAAGCTTCTAGTCAGTGCTCTGAGCAACGCAAATCCTATTCCATTGCCTGGCCACTGCCTCAATTAGGTTTTCTCCTGAGTTATCATCTGGAAGTTTTTACAGGTTTGGGTTTTGCATTTAGGTCTATAATACATTTTGAGTTAATTTTTGTCAAGTGCTAAATTTACCAAAAGAGTAGAGAAAAAGACCTTCCCAAAGGTAAGCGCAAAAACATGAACTGAGTGTTAATAAAGAGGAAACAGACCTAATAAGCATATTGAAAGATATTCAGTCTAGAGGAACCTGAGTGGCTCAGTTGGTTACACATCTGACTCTTGATATCAACTCAGGTCATGATCCCAGGGTCATGGGACTGAGTCCCACACTGGACTTCACAGTGAGCATGGAGCCTGCTTGAGGTTCTCCCTTCCTATGTCCCTCTCCCCCATTTGCACTCTGTTTAAAATAATTTTAAAAATTAAGATATTCAGTCTAATAAAACAACATACATAGATACATACATACATATATATAAGCATATAATACTTTTTACCTATGATATTATTATTAACATCAAAAACTCAGAAAACCCAATGCTGATATATAATGAAAGTATGACTTTAATACTACTATTATTTGGAAAGTAATTTTTTAGTATCAAAATTTGTAAAACCCATTCCTTTACATCCAGCAATTCCAATTCTGGAAATGCTTCCTGAATGATCTATATACTGAAATAGGTATATGCCTGAATTTGTTTTTCAAACTGGCATCTAAAATAACAAATTTTGAAATGATTTAGATACTCAAGGATAGGCAAGTGACTTATTAAATTATCACATAACCTAAAAAAGAAATAACTTATTATGACATTCAAACAATATATACACATATTTTTAAAATATATAAAATTTAGTATTTATATTTAAGAAATAGTTTGAAGAAATTCCTACATTTAACCTAAATATAGAAGCAGAATGGAAAAGGGTTTAAATCATATGATTTAAGCCATCCTCAGTAAAATCACACTACCACCCCATGATTACCTTTGTCCCACATATTCCTTAAGTAAGAAGCCAAAACTGATAGTGTTTGCATTTGATTAGAAATTAGATGTATTTTTTATTTTCTTAACGTTTTATGTATATTTGAGAGACAGAGAGAGACAGAGTGTGAAGGAGGGAGAAGCAGAGAGAGAGAGGGAGACACAGAATCTGAAGCAGGCCTGGCATAAGGCTTGAAAGCACAAACCACAAGATCATGACCTAAGCCAAAGTTGGCCACTTAATCGACTGAGCCATTCAGGTGCCCCAGATGTAGTTTTATTTCTATTTATACAAATTCCAAAGAGAATAAGAGGCAGTCCCTCTACTTCTCATAAAAAACAATATATTCTGGATCATCAAGTACTTGAATTTAGTATGTGGCATGTATGGATTCCATCCATGTGATCTTTCAGTTACCAAAAATATAAGAGGGCATTGGTATCAATTAGAAAGTGATCCCACATGATAAAACAATGTTTACTTTCAATTTAATATTGAAAGATATAGACATGTATCATTATTTATAGAAAATATTTTTTTTAATTTTTTTGAGAGACAGCCCAAGCAGGGGAGGGGCAGAGAGAGAGGGAGATACAGAATCTGAAGCAGGCTCCAGGCTCTGAGCTAGCTGTCAGCACAGAGCTTGACGTGGGGCTCGAACCCACAAACATGAGATCATGACCTGAGCTGAAGTCGGAGTCTTAATCGACTGAGCCACCCAGGTGCCCCAATAATAATATTAACTAAAATGCACAGAGGCTATTGTGCTAAGTTCTATACATACATTTCTTCATTCAATCTTCCCACAACCGTAAGAGATAGATACTATTATAAGTCTTTCCTTATCACTGAGAATATTAAGCCATAGAGAAACAAAGTAACTTATACAAGGTTACTAAACTGTTCACCTAAATAAATATGTGATACACTGAAGCTACTCAGCTTTCAGAATTCATACTTCTATAAACTTTCTAGTTTATATTTCTTCATAAATGATGTCCTAACAGTCATCAACATCCCCTTTAAACAGATGAATATTCTCAGATTTATTCCTACATTGAGTGCCAAAACTGGGACTGCCGACAGATTTCCTGACTCTTGGTCCCGCACTTTACTCACTATGCTCTGACGAGCTATATAAACTCTCTTGCAGACTAAGATGAATCCTGTTATGTTGCACAGCTGGTACTCAAAAATGTCACTGTTGATTAGATATTTTTAGTCATTTAATTTTGCTCTATAAGCTAGAATTCAGTTCTCCTTCATGACTGACACATATTGTTTCTGCCTTTTTCTTCTGTCCACATTTTTCTTTAGGGTATTCATTATAAGAACATGACATGTTGTTTTTAATAATACATAACCTGCAGAAGGAAAACAATGAGAATAAAGGTAGAGTCCTATCCATGAAAAATATTGCTTTAGTTATCTTACTCTAAATTAATTTTGTAAAATGTTTGCCACAGGATTAAAACAAAACAAACAAAACCTTAAATTTGAATACTAAGTAGCAATGTAGAATAAAAGTAGTATGACTTAATAGATCCATATAAAAGAATGTGAACAAATTCCAAAATCTTACAAGAGAATAGTCTGTTTTTCCCAAAAATCCCTGGACATTTGACTATGTGTCAAATTTCACTTGTGGGAATATATAATGCTTTGGGTAAAAAGAGGGCACAATTTGGATTTTTTTCAGAAAACAGAAATATGTAATCTTTTTCTCACAAATTAGAACTTGTTTTCTCGTCAAACCATAGTTTTATATGTATATATGCAACTATTTGGATTTTTCCATCAATTTTATTAAAAAGAAAAAAATTGTGATTTCAATTTCATAATCCTAAATTTAATATACATCATACTATAAAATGGGATACTTTTATGCAGATATGACTAAAGATGTTGAAATAAACTAAATGATATTTTCATTATCATGATCTAAATCTCACTTTTTTATACAACATATGTTTCAAATGAAGTGTTTGGTAGGAAATAATTAATGATAACCTGTAAATTTTCATAAGATGTTTATAACTGCCAGAAATACTACTCTTGGCTAATCACTTTCATATATAACTTTAAATTATTTTTATGATTATAAAAATGGTAAAATAGTAAAAAAAATACAAACATTGAATATAAAACTATATCTTGATATCAGAATAAAATGACTTTATATACTATCATATATGGATGTGTGTTTATTTCTTTTTTTAAAGATTTTATGTTCAGTGATCTCTACAACCAATGTGGGACTCAAACTCACAACCCCAAGATCAAGAGTTACATGCTCTACTAGCTGAGCCAGCCAGGCATCCCTATTTCTGTAAATGACATATATCCATAGTTACCCATTTTTTAATACATGGCAGACTCAGAACTAGGGGTTACATTTATTTTCTATTTTAATTTTCACAATATCACAAAAACTCTGTGAGCTAAGAAATATTAATTCCCACCTTTTACAAATGTGTATAGGGAATTACTGGTTTTTAAAAGGGAGGATGAGAGGTTATTAAAACTGTGGTCTGAGTTCAAATGCTGGTTCCGATCATTACTAGCTGGGGGTCTTTGGGCAAATTACTTCATTACTTTAACCTTCACTTTCTTCATCAAAGTGGAAATAATAATGTGAGAATTAAATGCTTCAATGAATTAAAAATGCTTAAAAGGTTACATGTAGCATAGGAAGGATCCCATAAATATCAACAAACATCATGCTATCTATTTGGTTTCGCAATGTTACCTCTTTATGTATGTATATATATTAAACGATCACATTTTTTCCCAAGAGATGTGTAAAAATTTGCTTTCATTTTGCCAATTCCCTTTTGCTATTGTTGCTGTATTGTTTTAAGAACGTTTTGATAACTGAAATCTCAACTTAGAAAGGCCTGGGAATCCACAGTTTAGGCCTATCTATCACCTTTTTTCAAGTTCAGATCACAAATTACTTGAAACACTTCGTATATTTTACTGATAGCTGAGCAGGCAAAATGGAAAACAAAGCTTGTTATGTTTTATGAAATAAAAGGAAATTTTGTTGCATTTTTCTAATTTTTAAAATGTTTGTAATTCTTGATTTTTGCCTGATACTTTTATCTTTGGGATAATCAGGAGCATAAAGTAAGTGACTGTGCTCATTTTGGCTGCTGGACTTACAGAGCAGGGGAACTTACTTGCAGAGCAGGGGAATGGCCTGGGGCTCCATGTTCTAACTTTTCTCAATGAAGTGCTTGAATTTTGTTCTCGTGTATGTCTAGTAGGTACCTTGTCACAGACAGCATTGGCTCTTCTACTTCCCACCCTACCACAAGTCACCTGCATCCAATTAAGTATCACACCGAAACCAGGCTAAGATCCCATGGTCATTTCTCTTTCACACAAGTAATTACATACTTCCATTGTCCTCGGAGTAGTGTGGGAGCTGAGGCCGTTCAGTGTGGAAATGAGCCTCATTAATCCCATTTCTGCAGTTCGGTCCAAAAACTGTGCGATGGCAACATTTCCCCCCCAACCCCCACCCGCCCCCCCACTGTTAACTAAAGCAAATGCTACAAAGACTGATCTATTTGGCCATTTAAGAGATCTACTATTGCCAAAATAAATGGATTAGAGACACATTCATCAACTGTATTCAGCACCACCACCTAATCCTGCTCCAGACCACAGTCAAGTGGATTCGTTTTCCCTCTGGCTGAGTAGCAGAACAATCCTGAAAATTAAGAGTATTGCTACTCCTTGTTTTAGTCTTATTCCACACTTCACTAAACATTAAGTTCTTAAGAATAAGGTCCTCTGAACTACTCTTGCCAGAGAAATGTTTCATGATGTTACATACGAAGTGTTAAATTTGATTCATTTTATCTCGATACATTCGTATCAACTGGTACAAATATATAAACCATGTATGAAATTTTACATTTCCTAGAGGCCGCATTAAGAAAAAAGTAAAAGGAAAGTGGTGAAATTAATTTTAATAATCATTTTCATTTAACCTATATATCCAAAATGTTAATATTTCAATGTGTAATCAGTGAAAAGAACATAAAGAACATATTTTACATTTTTTTCATAGTAGGCCTTTGAAATATGATGCTTATTTTTCAGTTATAGCACCTCTCAATTCAGATCACATTTCAAATATTAAAAAGCCACATGTGGCTAGTGGTTGATATGTTAGACAATACATATTTCTATATTTATATCTGTGTCCATATATATCTATCTCAACTTAAATCCTCTCTGGAACAGGATAAAACAAAGGCTTACAGTAAAAAGAAAAATAATAGTTAACATTTTTGGGACAGGTAATAGTTTGCTAAATACTTTAATATGCTTACTTATATTTGACTTGCAAATTAGCACTATTGTTTTTCTGCTGTATCATAGCAATCCCTAAGGTAGAATGCATGATATATGTGTAAGAGAAAATTAAAGTTTACTTAGAGCTAAAACTGACAGTAGCTATTTCTACAAGTGAAGGTGAGTCACATAATACATAATTCATAGAAACGGAAAGTAAATAAATCTTTACACCAGCTTCACCCCTTAGAAAAACTTGTGAGAGAGACATAAAGTGAAGTCCGAGTGGACGTTCAGCCTATCCAGCAGAGCATAGAAAGGGGCTCTGGATCATGTCCACCAACCCAAGCTAACTCTGGGATGGGAGTTGGAGAGGAATGGCTTGGTCTACAGCAGAACGCGTGTTGTGAGTGTGCTTGCTTATGGGTGAGCAAGACAAAACTGTCATTGCTCATTAGAAGGGGCAAGGGCTATAGTCATGGCCAGAGGCAAAGCTGATTTTTGCAAAAGATATTTGAGGGGAATCTCAGAACTAGACCTCTTAGCCTTCTTTTCCTTACCTTGTTGATAAAAATAACTTTTCTCACAATTTTCTTAAGAAATAAGTCTTTACTTGTTTCATTTTTCTTTTAATATTCACTTCATATTAGAATGTCTCTGTTTACTACTTGCCACATGTCTTTCTACCTTTATCCTCACCCATTTCTGGTCTTGTTGTTGAAGTTCCATCTTTAGGCAAAGAGCACTGTGGTATTAAAAGGCTTTAGCAAAATGCCCACCTAATGATTGCATTAGTAAAAGTATAATCCAGTGTAGGAATTGCTCTAAGTTTTATTTGATGTTTTTTAAGGATACGACCTCAGAGTATTCTCTATCTACACACAATAAAATATTTTCATAAAAAATTCATAAGAGTATTGTTGCTGTCACTCTAACTTTTTACTAAGGATGAGGCTGGAGGGACAAGCTCAATTCTGGGACTATTGTCTTATAAAAGCCCCACTAACACCTCTTACTTCATTCCTTCCCTTTATTTATTTTTAATTCTGACTCTCACTTATAGAGAATCAATGGTAGAAAGAAAGAAAGAAAGAGAGAAAGAGAGAAAGAAAGAAAGGAAGGAAAGAAGGAAGGAAGGAAGGAAGGAAGAAAAAAGAAAGAAAAAAGAAAAAAGAAAATGAGAGACAGAGTGAGACATGAAAGAAGGAAGGGAGGTAAGGAGGGAGGGAAATCTGCTATGTGTTATTTCTCTAGGCTGGGTTCCCTGTGCCCACTTTCGCTATATGACTTAGCAACAATAAGACAGGTCTTTAAAAGCAAGCAACAGTGGCAAATCTATAAAGAAATAGGTAGTTTTCAGAGTGATCTTGATGGATCTTATAGCACACTACAGCTGATAGGAATTTGAGATTTCTTCCTAGTATCTTATTTCGGAGGGTATTAGGCATGCAGGATTCTCTTTGGTTATTGATCCACCTCTTGAGAAACCATGCTAATTATAGCAAAAACACAGCTGTTGGTAAAGAAACACAAACTGGCTCTGTGGGATTAGAAGATAATTTAGGTTAAAACCTAAGGCAGAGGCTTGTACTTTCTGGGACAACACAAGGCAATCTCTTGGGGGAAATAAAAGAATATTACTAAATCATCCAACGAGGAGAGATTCTCACTAGGTATTGAGTAATGTGAAACTTAATTTATTAATAAAGTTCACTTTAGAGTGAACTGTAATTGCATTCTTTTTCAGGCTGCAAACCCCAACCTGTGTGTGTGTGTGTGTGTGTGTGTGTGTGTGTGTATCATGGTAGGCAGAGGTGGGAGCATGGCATTACTAACTTCTGAAGTTGTCGTAGATAGACCCACTTTTTTTTTTAATGTTTATTTTTGAGAGAGAGAAAGAGAGAGAGAGAGAGAGAGAGAGAGAGACCATGAACAGGGGAGGGGCAGAGAGAGAAAGAGACACAGAATCCAAAGCAGGCTCCAGGCTCTGAGCTGTCAGCACAGAGTTCAAAGCGGGACTTGAACTCACAAGTCGAACTCACAAGCCATGAGATCATGACCTGAGCTGAAGTCAGATGCTCAACAAACTGAGCGGCCCAGGCTCCCCAGATAGACCCACTTCTTACTCTAAGTCTTCACTAAATCAATGGTTCTAAGACCAGGGCCTCTTTGAAGTTCTAGGCAAACATTTCTCTGGCTTTTCTACTAGCTCCACCTGGATCATCAAGCCATACCTAACAGCTTCTACCTCCCAGAAAATTGCAGATGCCTTTTATTCTTTTTGTCATTGTCCTCTCTTCCTCTGCCATGAGTTTATTTACTTACTTATTATACCTTTTGTTGTTGTTTTAGTTTTAACTCAAAAACACAGAGCAAATGCATAAATCTGGTCTTCCATCATGAACTAGATGACACACAAATCATGTGGCTTCCCCTTTTCTTTACCAGTCAATTATTAATTAGTACACAGTTGTGTTAGCTGAAAATGTGAGAATGGATGAGAAGTAATCTCATGGGAGATTCATTTATTCATTCAGCAAATACTGAACATCTTACAGAAACTTGGTGAGAAAGAGCAGCCAGAGTAGAAGGAGAACCAGAAGAAAGCCAGGTCAGATTTGCCAAGCAAAGGAGACTTTTCAGAATTGCTAAGGGTCAAAGCTATTCATTGATGTAAAGTACACAAATAAGAGAAGGAACCTAAAGTGATACCTTTCTGATCTCACCAGGCTATGTGGGTCCATGGTTGCCCACATTTACATCCTCTACCTCTTCTCTGTCAACTTTAATCCCACCTTTCTTAATATGATTCCATAGTTGTAGTTTGGGTTGAAAACATTTTTTAAATTTTTTAAATTTTCATTTATGTTTGAAAGACAAAGAAAGACAGAGTGCAAGCAGGGGAAGGGCAAAGAAAGAGGGAGACAAAGAATCTGAAGCAGGCTCCAGGCTCTGAGCTATCAGCACAGAGCCCAATGTGGGGCTCAAACTCATGAACCTCAAGATCATGGACTGATCTAAAGTTGGATGGCCCATAGACTGAGCCACCCAGGCACCCCAACTGAAAACATTTCATAAAGAGAGGTACTAAGTGTATTCAAATTGAAAGTATTTCCTGAAAACTATATCCAAACATTCCAAATCTTCTATATTTGTTTCATCTTCTATGAAACTATAGTTCCAAAACTATAAAATATCTCTACTTGTTTCATCTCCAATGAAACTATAGTGCTGAAATTATAAAATATCTCTGTGACTCTTAAGTTCAATGAGTCAGTAACAAAATACTGTTTAAACACTGATTTCAGTACACTATAGCACAAAAACATATGAATGAGAGCTGGTCTCTTTGACATAAGATTTTATGATCATATAGTGAAAATATCTGTGATGCTTTAATCATTTTTATACTATTTTGGGGCCAGTTGCATGTCTTTTGCTGATCTCTAAACCTCAGTCCTTTCCAGGTGCAAAATAATGAACTAAAAAGAAGTTACACTATTGCTATTTAAGCTTCCAATGAACTGGACATAATAGAATATAATTTTCTTCCGAGTCTCAATTATAACCCCCCAGAATATCTCCAATAATCAGCTCAAGCTAAGATAAGGAAATGCTAAGACCATTTATCTCATAAATTTGAGTTTCAGAGGGTTATCCTGAACCCGTTCACTGTCACCAAAGTATCTAAGCAAAGGTCAGGCTCTCATTAAAGCTTATCTGAAGCCAAAGTTATATGTTATGGTTTATTGCCTCAAGTACCAATTAATACAGAATTAAAGAAATGAAAAACCAGTGATTCATACCTTTGCAGGCGAACCTTCATACTTCAGCATAAAGCTAAAATATTAATTGTCATTTTAGTCATGTAGTATTTTATTAGGCACTTAACTCTGTAGGTTTTATCAAAAGATATATAACATTCATTTTTAACAAAATGCAGAGGAGATTTGGGGAACATTTACTCAAAAGCTAATAAAGTAAAATCTTAGAGGTATTTTCTAACCAGCGACTTAAACGTGGACATCAATTATTAATGAGGTTGAAATGCTTAATAATAGGAGACTGGAAGGAAGCTATAAAGAATTGCTGAAATATTGCCATGATATCAAGGGCGATTGTCTTCTTAGGAGGCATACAAAAAACAATAAAAAGCATAATTGCACACTGTTGCATTAACAAATTTTGTTTGCAAGGCTGTTGTTGATGGTGAGGCAATGTGAAAGAAAGGAGGGTTACAGACCAGGGGAGAGTGTACAGAGGTGTTCTCTCATTGCTATGATTTTATGTAATCTGGAAGTATTCTCACTTTTCCTGCAGAAAATCCTAACCCAGTGTTACTAAAAATCTCCAAATACTTGCAGGCACATCGTATATGTATGCATATCAGCTTCATAATCAGTATATGTGCCATACTACCAGGGGCCCTTGGCCAGAATCTGCTAGCAGGTTGAATGTACATCTACTCCTGGAGAGCCCCAAATTCTGCCTTCTATCTGCATGTTTGTCTGTCACATTTACAACCAAAGCATACACTGTGTCTGCTTCCACATAATGGAAGCTGTCCTTCCAAATATTTAACATCATGTAGCAACTGAGTCCACAGATGAACTCAGGGGTAGAAGAATAGAAAAATTCCCCATAAGCAGCAAGCACACAAGGTTTTAGGAAGAAAATTATCCTTGATAAATTGAATCTCCTTGGTATATGCATAGATAAAGATGGGTTTTCATGTTATTACTGTCATTTAAGAGACAGCTGAAGTCAGTATAAGCCTCTTAGGACTTCTTGTGCCTGAGACACTAGCACTCAGTTTTTGAAATTCAGCTTTGTAAAGACCTTCACATGGGCAGTAGCTTAAAATCTAGCATACTTTGTCTGTTTTAATAAGGGATACGTAGTTAAAAGTTGATGTCCTCTGTCTATTGCCTTACATAAAAGAAACATTCTGCCACAATAATTTGCTTGTGTGACTGTACTACTCAGCGGCTACTCCAAGTCTTTCCTTTTCCATCACCAGTGTTGCGGGCCAGCACAACGGACACACCATGGGCTAACGTGAGATAAATAAGGTTACCTAAAAAGTATCTAATAGCTTTTCTTTGGGGATTAACAAATTCATTTCCTCAGTGTTCAGAGCACATATTTTGTCTGAACACGGAGAGGCACACCCTGTGATAAATTTCATGTAGTCTATAAAAAGCAAATATTTTACATATATTATATATATATTATCAATCTATCTTTACCTTCTCTAAGAATATTAAATCTCTCTACTCTGAATAAAAAGGTTAACTTGTGCCAACTGACTTAAATTGCAGATTAAGAGAAACAGCATGGTAGCTTAAACAGAAAACCATGGTGTAAATGTAAATATTGCAAAGAATACCACCCTTTTAGCCAAAAGTCTGGGATTCAAGTTCTGTCTTTGACACTTATCAATTTTAGGTTCTATAGTCTTACTTTCTTTTTTTCTCATCTCGAGACTAGGAATAATAGTGCCTGCCAACATAACAAATATCATTAGAATTAAGTGGAGGTTTTTAAAAACTAAAGAATGACAAGGATGACAGTGATGATGATGATGATGATGATGGTGAGTTGTTCTATTGAGTCAATGACTGGAGAGAGTACTGTCTAAAAATGTTTTTTGTTGTTATTGTAACCATTTTTTTTTTAGTTTTCCACCCCTGCCTAACTTCCATGGCAGAAGCAAATTTTTTTTTCAGGAAGACTAATAAATTTGATTGGATTTATCTAAAAACTAAAAATGCTGCCACCAATGCCTCCTTCCACATTGGACTATGCTCATTTCCAGCATTCTATCCTTGTCTCATCTCTGATTTCCAGTTTAAAAAATTCTTTCTTTCTAACCTTTCTATACTTCAACCTCATTCTCCCTTTCACTCCCAAAAAATGTACTGTTAGGTATTTAAAAAATCTTCCAATCTATGGGTTTCTAAATATGCCATCCCATGGTACCATTCGTTGGATTCACTTGCAAACACTATTTAAAACACTACCTCACTCCCTTGACCTGCCACTATCCCCTCAGCTAGTCTCTCTTCCTAAGATAGACCAATTTTAGATTTTGTCCTATTCAGGTTACCAAGCACTTCAACAAATTGCTCAAAGGTACTGACTGACTCTATTACAAATTTAGGTTCTCTAAATTTAAAAACACTCATTTGTGTTTTCCAAGTGTTTTGACAGTGATCTATTGGCTCATACCACATATATTCTGTATGGAGGTCATTCCAAAGTTTCACCGTTCTCTTACATTCTCTTCTACCCACACCAATCCACTGCCTTGAGCAAATGATCCAGCTTTTATTACATCATGAAGATGGAGGAACCAAACAGAAACAGTCTCCAATTTCCTTCCTTCTCACCTCACTTAAGGGTCTCAAATTCGTTTCTCCTTTCTTAGAAGCAAAGAAACCACACAGTTTGAGGTATAGACCTCCCTTCCATGCTCATTATGGCAGCCCGTTCTTCACTCTCTAGCTTCTTGGTCTGTCAAGTTTTCTTGTTCTTGCATCTTTTTCTTTGCTTTGGCTCTCTCATCTCAACCAAAAAATATGCTTAAATAAATATAAGCTCAACTTCACCTCCCATCAACCTACTGACTCTTCACTTTTTTTCTTCACTAGCATCCTGAAGAGATTGTGTTGTAACTGGAAATTTGGGGGTGTCTGTAGACTTGCTTCACTTTTAATGTTGCTCCATTACCCACTCTAGTCTCTTATTTCTCTTAGGGCTCACTCATCCTTTCCCATAATTTCAATTACAAAAGATAAATGTATATACATATATATGTATACATATACATAACTTTAATTTCTTGGTAGTGTTAATATCAACTATAATGTTCCACCTTATCCTTATCAGGATATCTGCAATCATTTCAAATTCAGAATGTTATAAACTAGAATTTCAGATGCTCTCTCTTGACTCTACCTCTTTAATACCATTTTGTTGGTCATTGTTCTAAATTAGGCTTCCTTCTTTTTCATCTGAATCCTCAAATTGCTGAACTTATAAGATACTTATTACACTCAAGTACTCAACTTTTAAACTGAAGTCCTAACATGGAACATGAGCTGTTACTAAACACTGGAAACATATTAATGAATCATATAGACACATTTTCCTACTCTTATGGAAGTTTGCTGACCTTCTTTTTACAAATAAATCATTCCTCCTTTAGGGTTTTCATGAACTGTTGTGCAGTACAATATTATAACAATATTAACATTTAAAAATTTTAGAAGGTTATCTTTATGCCTTCCATAGATCAGCTGAATTCCTAGAGGACAAGAACCAGTTTTGTATAGATGTGTTGCTTTTATTTTTTCCACCACTATATGAATGTTTTCTTTAAATGTTCATTGTTGCTGAATAAAGTAAATGTGGAGTCCAAGGAAGCCAATATATAATTGTGGACCTGAAAGTTTAAGAGTACTTACTCTGAAGAATTATGGTTCCATAGATAATGGTTTCTTCATAAAGAATTAATTTTTTCAGAATTTGATAAACCTGTTTCATCATTCTGATTAATATATAAGGGCTGATAAGGAGGAAATTATACATTGTTCGACTAACACAGTATCTTGAAAATTTCTTAACATTTTTACTTTCTTTGAGAAATTTGAGAAAAAAATTGAAGTACATTTGGTTTAACTCTGGAGTACAATTAAAAGAATTAGCTTTGGGCTGTGGAGACACAACAACAACCAAGAAATTGTTTCAGAACTCAGTATTAAAAGGAAAGTTCTTATTGGGGGCATATGGAACACTGCCATTTGGAATGAAGAGAAAAGAGAAAAAGACAAAGGCAATGAGAGATCTTATCTGTGATAAATATTGAAAAAAATCAATAAAATACCCCTATTTTATTGAAAGCTGCTAATACTATCTGTAACCTAAATATCCTGACCTCACCTAATTACCAATAGCATTTTAATATGTTACTGATTGTTAATAAAACATTAAATATTTTAATGTTTTAATCATAATATGCAACTTCCTACTTTTTTTGTGTGGGATGTAAATAAAAGTGAGACTGTATTGCAACAGCTTTATGGGAAATTTCTTCCAATTGCTGATACCCAAATCATATTTTTCAAATCAAAATACAGTGAAAAAATTTTAGATTCTTAAAATATTAAATGTTTGAATTATATCTGCCCACCTCTCATTTGAATAAATACTCATGCTCTAGCATCAAATGTTAGTATGAAATAGAGAACAGACACAGATATAACTATATAATTTGTTTGTATGACCATGAAGCCTTATGTTTTAAAGTCTATATGGGAGCATTTGGAAAACTGAGTGACTTGAAAATAGTATAATTAATCTCATTTAAAAATCTTGCATTAGATATGTGTCCTTTAATTTTTGTAATATTTAATCACTCAAATCACAGCAAGACAGAACTTGAATGGTAGTAAGTAACCCTGAGGCAGAAGCTACTTGTAACTTAAATACACTGTATAATGATTAGTGGATCTGTATCAGTTTTCTTTGTTGAATCCTAAATTAGAATTATTTTTTTCTGTCCACATAAAAAGGAGGAAGAGAAAGATAAGAGAGGAAGGAGAAGGGATGAAAGAGGGAGGAAAATAAGGCCAAGTATTTCTTTCATATAATGGTCCTCCAAGAAATTATAGCATCTGAGTCTTTCTTTCTCTAATCTTCTTTCCCTTCTCTTCACATTCTAAGTCTCCTCATATTCTCTTTAAGTTATTCTGACAGTCCATATTCATCTTAAAGTACAGTGTTTTTAACTAAACAAATGATTGGAGGAATAAAGCTATCTCTTTAAACCTTTAAATCTTCCTTATCGTCTCCTCCTTCTTTTAAATGTTAAGATTCCTCAAATTTCTACACAGACTCTCTTCTCTTCTCGTAATACATTCTCTTCCTGGGAAATTACACCCATTTTCAAGATTACATTTGTGGTGATAACTCCAAAACTTATATCAATTGCATTGGTATCTCTCTTCTGCTTAGGCTTTGATTTCAGGTCATCTAGTCCTTCAAATACTAAAAGTAAACTGAACACCTCACATGTCTTTCCATGTGTTTTCTCTTCCTTTGCTCCAGTTTCTCATGATGAAAATATAATCAACATGTTATGCTCTTCTTTCTTTGGCATTTGAAATGGGTCAATAGTTTCCATCTGCTGCTATCCATCATTCTTATTTATCCTTAGTCTATTGTTGGACCCTCCAAGTTGGGTTCCGTGACTCCACCACAAATTTTATGCTGCTTCAATCAATATTCTAAAACTGTTTTGATAAGATTATAGCCTTCTTCAAAGTAGATATTCCAATTTACAGTAAGCTTACCATAACTTTAATTTCTTTCCACAATATTTGGTCACAAACTACGGTTGCAACTTTGTCTTACACTACATAATAAGAACACAGCTAATAACAGTAATAATAATAGCAGCTGCCATTGAATATGAGGCACAGTATATTTCATATATAGTATCTCAGTTTAAACTTCATGACAAAACTGTTATATAGGTTTTACAGTTGATGTATTTTATATTTGGGGCATGGAGAAGCTAACAAATGTTCCCATGGTTGAGTTGAAGTGAAGTGAGAGGTTCTCCTGAAATCCACAACCACTATCTTTCCCTTATGTTATGCTGTCTCTCAGAATGCATTTCAACCACTAAGCATAGTATCCTTTAATTCAGATTTTACTGATATTCACTAAACAATCCCTGCTCAGTGTTCTCACGCCTATCCTGTTATCCTGTCCATGCATTCTGTCATTCAGTTTTTCCAGAGTATAGCGTAAACTTTAATAACTCAGTCCCTATGGTTGTGACTTCTCTTACTTAATGGAAATTCTGACCACCTTTTCAGGCTTAACTCAAATGCCAGTTCCTCATAAAGCTTTCTAAAATTAAACTGGTTGAAATTAATGGCCTTTTCTGTAGTTACTCATTGTGCAGTATTTGTACTCCTTGTACTGAACTAAAAATATTTTACTTTTCAGTACACTACCTGTTCCAAGCGTAGCAAAGAAACTATCTTCTTTACCTTTCTAGCCTCTGGCAAATATTCTTTGGTTTAGTACATGTTCAATAAGTGCATATAGATCAAATGTTTAAAAATTGTGTTTAGAATCAGATAAACTCTAGGAAAATATGTTTAAGATACAAACATTAGGTGACTTTTTATCATTTAACACAGAGTGCAGATGTATGTAAGAATTCTTTAGCAATCTGAGATTTCTCTGAAAAGCAGACATAATCTTCTATTCTGTGGTCCAAGAGCTTATCATCTCTATTTACTACTTCTTTGGGGTCAAAGGAAACTAATCTGAAGCATTTATGTCTTTCTTCTTTCTTCTCCTTTTTGAGGCCTTGACCATTCTAAAGTTGGCTAACCACAGTGGCAATTTCATGAATTCAGTCATTGGGAAACATGTTGCCAATGCCTTGTAGCTCACATTCCTTTGGAATTTATATATTTAAATAGTCATAAGATATAAGCAAAACTTTTAAAATGTTGGCCACCCAGACCCAATCTGGGTTTGCAATGCATAATATAGACATATTTCAAAATGAATTCCAACCACTTTGGAAAAAAATAAGTGTGATGGTTTAAAATGTCAAAATTTATCAATAAATCAAAACTTATGCCACATTTTTCTTAAATGTCTTATTTTGTTTCAAAGACTAAGATTGCAGCACAATATACATTTATACAATTTTCCTAAATGTAAAATGTTTGGAAGTTGAAAGTCACACCATAACAATAAATGAAAGGCAGCTTTCTACCTAAATAACACAATTGTGCTAACAAATATCATCATATAAGAAAGCATTCTTTTTTTCCAAAAAGTTTGACTAACTGTTGTTCATTATTTTATTATCCTTTGAAGTAGTCTAAAACCTTATTCTTTCAATGGGAACTGTGAGAGCAATTTTAAAATGTAATAATGGAGTTCCTGCCATTTCTTTTCCTTCACAGGAAGAAAACCAAGCCAAATCCTGCTCTTCTGAAAATACTGCCTTGAAGGGCTGGCAAATCAGAGCTCTCTCAGTCACAGAAATGCAGCTGCAAGTATTATGCTTGACCAAACCCTTCTTTCTGTTGCTATTTTCTACTTTCAGTTTTCTAATTTTGAATAGTGTTGGAAAATTAGCACGGGGAGACCTTGTGCTGGATTTTGGGCATGTGCCTTCAGGGCTTGAAGCCATAGCCTTCAGGAGTCATGCTGAGTGGGCCATTAAACAAATGACAAGAAAGAAGAAAACAGTCCTCCTTAGCATAAATATCCAATGATTGATGATAGCTTCTTTATTTATTCCTGCCCAGAAGTTTGCAAGTCTACTCAAAGAGTCAAATCCTGACTTTAATACAAATCCCCAGGAAAATATTTCATATTTCACATAGTAGAGTCAATTCTCTGAAGTTTATGTTCTTCTCTCTTGCACATAAAGCAGTAGCATCCTGCCCATCCCCTACCCCCTCAGTACTGCCCTTTCCTTATGTAGATGCTTGTGTTAATCTTAGATGTTAAGCCACAACCCCCATCTTTATTTTCTAAATAATTTAATAGATTAAATAATTTAATAAATTAGCAATATAAATGAGATATATCTGTTCAGAAGTCAGTGACAGAATTTAGAGTGTTTTTTCCTTTTTTGGTAAAGCATATATGCATGGGACATCTTACTTCCTCCAAATAACAAGAGTCTCTCTAGCAAGCAGCAGTGTACAGGATGGAGAGGTCTCCCCCCCACCCCCCGTGTAGGATCAGCAGAATTGTGTTCCTGTTCCCCTTCTTCTGTAATTCCCAGCACATTCGGTGGATTACACACTGTTTATGCATCATGCAGCCTCCCTGAGCCCTGTTTCTTTACAGTACTTACTCCTGCTGCTAAAAGGAAAATAGGCTCTGACAATCCTCTTTGGCTGCCAAAGCTGCTGCCTCTGAACGAACACATCCTGCTTCCAGGAGTCAAGCTGATCCCTGTGATCCCTGAATCCAACAGGAGTTCAAAAGAATTCTGTGTGCCTCTAAGGGCAAAAATTGCTATTCGTTTAGGCTTTACGGACGAACTAGAGCGTCCTCACTAAGAGCTGATCCTATCCTGCCTCCTCCAGATTCTGCCGCTGCTGCTGAACCAGCTCAAACTGCAGATGAACCGGAAGGGCCCAATCTGCCTGCGACTCTGGATCTCCTCCTGCATGACACAGTTCAGTTCAGACACAATAATGAGACCATTGAATTTCCCTCTGCAGCTGGGAGCTGGCTGTAAATGCTAAAGTTAAGTTGTTGGAATGACTGTGTCAGGGGACTTGCAAATGAATATAGTGTCATTCCAATGTAACCCAATTTACCCTGTGTTCATAGTGAATAGTTTTAGACACGTCGTGTAAAGCCCTACTATGATGTTCGGCACAAACAGCTTTAGAACACACACTCCCAGAGGAAAATTGACAACCAAGATGACAGCTTAGAAACGGATAAAAGAATCACAGAGGTAGAGTATATTTTATGACACTTTGCATAAAAGGATTTAAAGATGTTAAAAAGTGAATGATTTCACAATATCCACAAGAGATTGGCAGTAAATATTATTCAAATTAAAAAATAATAGTGAAATAAGTACTGCAATGTTATATTATTCTTCAATTCTTTTATCAAATGGAAATGAAGAAAATGTCTCTCTCGGAGCAAATGATAAATGAAAATCAGTTCTTATAAATCTGTTTGAACAAACAAGCACCATTCTAGGACCTTACCAAAATGAATACAGAATATTTGCTGTATTCCACTTGGAAATATCTTAAATATATTTTGAAGACCCCTTTAAAATTAAACATATATTCTGACACATTAAAAATTGTCAGGAATATATATCTTTGAGTTTAGTATTCATAAAACAGCTTTTATATAAATTTTATAAAATTTTTCTAGACGCAGATTCTCAGTGGCCTGATTTGCTTTAATTATAGTAAAAGTATATTTGTATAAGGGTTTCTTAAGAGACGATACAAGTATTGGTAGTTGATTGTGTGCTCTACTAGGCTGCGTATGAGATCTAGCTTGTCTGTTGGTATAAAATGTGGTTAGTGGATTATTAACTAGGATTTTATCACACAGGTAAAAAATTTTAAATTAGAGATTGACTTTTTCCTCCTAAAAATATGTAGTCTTGGAGACTAGTAAATGCTTATATATCGGGAGGGGCATATGAAAAAAGGTTAATCACTTGCTTTAGTTCCCACAGCCCTCCCCCTCCCCCCCCAAGTCCTGTATTCTTTGAGCAGGACTTGGTGGACAAACACAACTCATCACTTCTCCATTCTGTGTCAAATGGAGCAGCTTGAAGGCTGGGGGCTAGAGTCATCTGAAAGCTTGTTCACTCACATTTATGGTGATTAATGCTGGCTTTTCACTTAGATCTTTCATGCGTTTTGACTTCTTCCTCATGGTGTGGTGGCCAAGTTCCAAGGATGAGAGTCCTGAGAATGTAAGAACAAGGCAGAAGACATGTCACATTTTATGATGAACTTTGAAAGACATGTAGCATCAATTCCAGCCCTTTTATTTGTCAAGGCATTCACAAAGGCTCAAGTACCAATTGATAGTAGACTCTGTTCCCAAATGGACAGTTTGAAACTTCTAGAAAAGTATGTGATAACAAAAAAGTTATGGACATTTTTGGAAAATGGCAATATTCAATATTATACAAGACTATCTTTAGTGGGGGCGCCTGGGTGGCTCAGTCGGTTAAGCCTCCGACTTCGGCTCAGGTCAGATCTCACATTCGTGGGTTCAAGCCCCGCGTCAGACTCTGTGCTGACAGCTAGCTCAGAGCCTGGAGGCTGCTTCCGATTCTGTGTCTCCTTCTCTCTCTGCCCCTCCTGCCTCATGCTCTGTCTCTCTCTGTATCAAAAAAAAAAATAAAATAAAACATTAAAAAAAAAAAGACTATCTTTAGTGAAGTAGTATTAAATACCAAAAAATACACTAAATATTTATATTAGTCTTTTTTATTTAATAATGACCATATTCTTGAATTCTTGCATGCTATTCTGATTCCTCTCAGTGGTAACAAACAAACAAACAAAAAAGCTCTGTAGCCCAGGCTGCTTTCTAGCACTTAAATTTTTTTATGTAATTCCTAGACTACTTAAAGACTCTGTTTCTTCTTTGTCTCACATGACTTACGTTAGATTATTGCATTGCACTGAAAATTAGGTAAAGGATGAGATAGAGATCATAACAGATATTAAAATGTATTTGATTATTTGAGACATTTCTGACTGGTTATAAATAGGAACCCAGAATTGGGTTGATAAGAAAAACCTTGAATAACATATTTTTATTCCTAGACAGAGTTGGTGATGGTGGTAGCAAACAAAAAGTGAGAAAGACTGATGATCAATCTTTTTTTAATTAAGAAATTTGATTTTTTTTTTTTACCTTTGAAACAGAACTAATTACAAAGTCAGAGTCTACTTAATGCATATCAAGTGAGCATAGCTGGCGTTTTTGGAGATCAGATAAGTCTGCAATGACCTGTGCCTTCACATAGTTTCTCGCACAGACGACACTGAGCAGGAATAGATGTCACAGGTATTTTCACTGTGACATCTAACATCTACTTAAATGTTTTATACCTTTTTCTTGGTCAAAGACACTTTAGCCTATGTCACAGCGAACTATTGTTGGCAACATAAAGAACATTGGTGTTAGAAAATAAGTGAAAGAGAAACAGAAAAAGGGCAAGATTTCTGCAGAGTCCTCTCAGGATAATCTTAATCAGATCATAAATTGTGTTTTACAGTCAAAATTCTTCTATAGGAAAATTGTAATATTTCTTAAATAAAAAGGGATAAACAGAGTTATGACTATATGCAAATTGGTTTATTTTTATTTATAAAATTCAGGTCTGTACAGTGTGTTATCTCAAGAGTGCTTACAAAGAATTAAAGCTTTCTCATTTCTCACATAGAAATAAAACAAAAAATATAAGAACTATAAAAACCATTTCAAAACAAAATGTTAGAATTCTAAAAATAAGATTTTAGTATTGGTATATATTTTATTTTGTGCAAGGAGTTAAATTTCAATCCATAATTAATCCCCAAATTAAACCTGAGATAAAATGTAATTTTTTGCATCTACGTTTACAAATCAACTTTTTCTTACAATTATTAAATATATAAAGCAATTTGTATTAGTTGCCAAGGGGGAGAAGAGCTAAAATTATTTTTACATATGTTTATTATGAAAAATGGAATTAGAATAATAATTATTTAAGTTTACTGAAAACTAAACATTTTGCTTGCAACTATTTCTTAACTTCTCTATGTATCATATATAAATATTATACTTTTTAAAAAAAGTAGATAATAGAATTAACTAGTTTAAGGACTTCCCCCCTAATATTGGGATACTACTTGAGAACAAATATTAGAAAGGACTATTTCTGCAAATGCACTGATATGTTAATTTGGTAATCTTTTGCAAGTTAAGTAAAAAAAATGTTTTTTTGCCTTGTCCATCGATTCAAATTTTAAAGGTCACTGTTTACCTTTCAGGTAATTTTTGCTTAGGAATTCTGGAAACTCAGTTACATTAGAAAACTGTTTCTCATCAGAGGCAGTGCTATCCCCTAGTAGACATTTGGAGATGTCTATTATTTTATTTTGTTTGGGTTGGCACAACACTTGGAGGCACTATTGGCATTTAGTTGGGGCAGGATTTACATATGTCCAGGATGTTAGCTATTTTCTAGTAAGAAGGAAAGTCTTTCAGAATGAAGTTTTTTTCATATGTCATCTGACGTTCTAAGTGCCCCCCCTAAAAACAGACATACATAGCAGAGAAATGTCTGTTTATACTCTGCGGATCCCAAGACCTTGCCAACAGGTTGTCATGTCTGTAGAAAGTAGCTTTGCAGTTTTAAATATATTATTCCATGTATAGATATATTTAAAAATTGATTGGGTAGTTTATTTTGTTTGAAACCTTACCAGGAATTCTTTATTATGTCAACCATATCAGAAAATCATGTTGTTGAGCATGATGTTCTTTTTGCCAAGAGTCATCATCAGAGATAGGCACTTGGATCAATCTAAATTCACAGCTTTCATGCTCATTAATAAATCTCATTAGAGGTGTACATAAGACTACTTTATTATGTCTCTTAATGTTATTTTGATTAAGTATTTGTCTTATACTCCTTTATTCTTCTTCATTAGTACTAAGAGCAGTATATATTTTCTTAATCGTGTATAGGTAGATTACATTATCTTTTTTAAAATGTTAATTTATTTTGAGAGATGAGAGAGAGAGAGAGAGCAGGGGAGGGGCTGAGAGAGAGGGAGAGAGAGAATTCCCAAGCTAGCTTCACGCCCCATGAGGAGCTGGAAGTGGGGCTCAATCTCATGACCATGAGATCATGACCTGAGCTGAAATCAAGAGTCAAGCACTTAACCAACTGAGCCACTCAGGAGCCCCTACATCCATTACCTTTACATTTCATGTCACTTTTGGAAAATGGATATGTTAGGACATTTGTGATAGGAGAAGACCATTGGGTGTTGTTGGGAGCTGCGGAGTTTTGGCCGCCTCAGGCAAGGAGATATGGCTCTCCAGGGAGCGACCAAGAAAAACAAGATTTACATCTGTAGGCCAGGAGAGTGCATTTCCTGGTCTGGGATTCAGAGACAGTCATACTGAGCCAGACGGAAAAAGCCAAAATGAACAAAAGATCAAATCGCATTCGGGTTTATGCAGGGCTAATCTTCCCCTGCCCATTATTTCAGACAAAAGTCTGGGCGCTTCTTTTTGATGCTGTGTTCAGAGTTTCAGTTTCGGTTTTCCCTTTTTCTAATAATCATTTGACTCTGTTACCTGGCAACCAACCTGGGCCAGTTTCCCCGCCCCAAATCCTATATAGGTGGGATCTATTTTTCTTAATAAATGGGGGCTTGATCGGAAAACACTTGTCTTGCTTCACTCTCTGTGCTCCCCTTCCTGCCCTATTTCTCTCTCCCTCCCTGAGGAACGAACCCACAAGGATTACCCACTCCTGACCCAGGGTGGCTAGACCGGACAAGTGCCGCCCCAATGTGGGGCTCAGTGAGGGAACACGCCAGGGTATATTCAAAATTCAAAAGCATACACCATCCCAAACCAACCTAGGAATAGACTCTTTTCTCATATAGCCCTCAGAATAGCCCAATATTCCCAGTAGACTTCAAGATGAAAGACTTTGGTAAAGCCAGATCTTTTATGCAAGGTATTGCAAATTCAGTGCCTAGAGGGCCAGGTAGTTAATACAAATGAATGAAGTTGGTCAGCTACAAAACAGTAAGAGCTGGTATGAAAAATGGCAAATTTAATAAAGAAGGCAAAAGGGAAGTCTGAGTAGTTCATTCAGTTAAGCCTCTGACCCTTGATTCACCTTAGCTCATGTTCTCAAGGTTCGTGGGTTTGAGCCCCATGCTGGGCTCTGCCACTAAAAGTGCAGAGCTTGCTTGGGATTCTCTCTCTGCCTCTCTCCCTCCATCTCTCTCTCTCTCTCTCTCTCTCTCTCTCTCTCTCTCTCTCTTAAAATAAATAAATAAACTTAAAAAAAAAAAGGCAAAGAAGTTTTGTAAGGAAGGCAAGATCTACTTAGCTCCAGACAACATTGCCTTTGAGGAATAACATCTGTTACTTTTTAAGTAATGCAGAACATCCAGATCAATAAGTATAATTTACTAAATTTTAATACATGGTGCATTACAAACAAAAACCACAAACTTGTTAATAACCATACTTGGAGATGCCAGTTTGCAAACTCTGTTGTAGGTTTTAGTGGAAAGAAACAACATTTGAATATGAAATGTTAAAGCACGAGATTTGTGCAATAAATTTCTTTTTGGTCAACCATGTTTTTCACCCAGAATTAAAGCAAAATATTCATTGCAGAGTTATCAAAAGATAAGAACAATGCTGCAATATCCATTATCTTATGATGCTATAGAGATTATTTGACCTAGACCTTTGAAAAACCATGTTAAAACAAGGTGTTGTGTAGATTCTAGTGCACTGTGATCTTTAAATTCTTTTCAATTCATGTTCATTAATTTTACATCTTATCACGCTAGTTTTTGAGAATCAATTCACTTGCATGTAGTTTATACATAATGAACTATGTCAAACAGTTTTTGTCTTATCATTCAAAAAAGTTACTTTATATGATTTCCTTTTTATAATTTGAATACGTTCACTTTGTATATTTGAAATATCATTAAAATAGAAATGAACTTATAACCATGTATAGGAACCTTAATGCAACATAAGAGGATATATATTTTCAACTCCTTTGTTCATTTTTCCACTTTCCTTCTAGAAATTGTTTCTGTCAATTTTAATTTTCATTGAGTTGAGTGGAAAAGGGATGTAAGGAGACAGTTACCTCCAACTGCAAATAGCAATAGAAGATTAGTAATGTTTTCAGCAGTTCTAAGTTTCACTGAACCTGTCTTGAATGATATTGGGCCAAATAAAATACGCATTTCTGGTAAAGCAATAAGGAACATCATGGTGTTTTAAAGTTAGGAATTGAAATTAACTCAAAAAAGATCCCCAAATTGCAGTATAATAGAAGTACAAAGGAATTTCCAAAAATAAGAACCTAAGACTCTACCAGCGCAAAGACGTGAGGCAAGAATAGCTTTTATAAAAACAGAAAAGTTAACGCAGTACAAGTCAAATATCAAAAGCTCGTTTTAATAGTTATCTTTGTAATGACACACATTAAAAGGCCATGCAACCATTTTTCCAATGCTCCTATATCAGTTTTGGGCAGATCATTCATAACTTCAAAGCTTCTGTTTTTCCTTTAGAGGTCATTCCCTTTGTGTAATTAAAAGCAGAACAAAACAGAACAATGAAGTTACCAAAGAACCAAAGGGTTTTAACATGTAACTTCTTACGACAGATGTAGAAATGATAAAGAATAAGGTAAAAAGAACTTCTTTGAATAAAATAATAAGATTATGTACCCCAAATCCAATGGGAAATATACATTTTAAAGAAAAGTCAAAAACAGTCTGTCAACTTCTCTTAACTTCCTCACACCTTAGCACATCCTGACTTCGAATCTGTTAAAGAAACTCTGTGGTGACTACACACATATTCTCTTTAAAAGAATTCTCAGAACCCTGTAGAAAACACGATAGCCTGTTCATAACAGAACTGAGGGTTTGTTATGGTGAAATGGAACAGCCAGGTTGAGGAAAACTTAGCCAAATATTTATATGAACTACCTCAACACTAGGAATGCATCCTGGCAGGGTTGAGAGTATAATGGTAATCAAATAATTTTTTGTCTCAGAGATAATTTAACCAACCATAGTTTAGTTGATTCTCTACCTTTAGTGTGTCCAAATATGAAAATGCACTTTTATACAAGACATAATAATCTCTCATCTATAAAAATGTCAGACTAGATAAAATACTTCTGGGTATGCTGGTGGGGGATATTAGTAAATATGACATTTCTGCTATACAAATGAAATTGAACCCTTGCTGCTGTTTTTGATGGCCTGTACGAAATATCTCCTACAGAAATTCACGAAATTGTGTTTGCAGAGGAAAGCCACAGCACTAGGAAATATGATCTAGGTTACTATATTTTTAGATAAAATCATTATTGACATCAACAGAATGAGGCTATTTTGATCAATAACTTTATGGTGGGTACTCTAATAGGATTACAAATAAACCCTGAATGTAATAATAAAAAAAAAAAGAATGACAAAAGGGGGTTGGTTGAGCAGAAGTAATTCTTGAAATAAGCCTAAGTATAAAAAAACAAGCAGCCTCTTCAGTCATACTGAAAGTTATTCTTGCTAATGTTGTTTTTAGAATATGTATCTATATATGAATGCAAATGTGTGTGTAAGTGTGTAGTAGATATACATGTATACGCTCACTATAATAATATTTGGAAAATAAGATAAATTATATTTGTAATTTACCTAACAAATTACCACTGTATCAAATTTAAACTAGACATAAATTGATATCAAATAAATATTTTAAAAATGTATTCTTGTTTATACTTTTAAAAGTGCAGTAAAGTCATAAAGATGATGCTTCCCAACATATTGACTAAAAGTAAAATTAATTCAATTAGACTTTTATTTAAAAGGCTTATTTCATAAATCCTGGTATACTCAAGATATTTAGAAAGGCTGCACTGTACTTTTACACAAACCAATAGATTATGTCTAAAGCAATATCAATACAGCTACACACAATGTGTGCTCTTTCCAAATTTCCTACTCCAACTTTGATACTAAATGTAATATTCATATACAAAGGCTATGGCTATTTCCTACAAATAAATGCTTTTTTTGTTGCACACAGAAATTCTAGAAGATTTAGACCTCAATTGGAAGCTAAACTTTCTTAATAGGAAAAAGCATAAAGCCAAATGTTTTCTTAGTTTCAAACCACATTAAAATATTTTCATTTGGATTTACCATAAATTACACAAGATCTGTAAAACAAAAGTAGCTGAGGAAGCTTTTTTTTTCTAAACTGCAGACATCTGAGAAAACATTTGAGATACTCAATAAACCCAAAATATGGCCAAGTTCATCCATCCCTAAAAGTAATTAAGAGATAGTTTTAATCCCTTTATTTGAATTAATATCCTCTTGAGCTTGAGTTATATTTCCCCTTCCCCCCCAAAAAAAAATTATAAAGGTCCTCATGACTGCAAATGGAACATATATAATTGTATTTTTTCTTCCTTATTTACCTCTCATCATTAGCAGGAACAACTTTGGATTCCAATTCTGAGGGCATCCAGTTGTCGGTCTAGCAAGCTCTATACTACTGTCAGTCTGCTCAGTCTAGCAGAACATTGATTTTTGAACAGGGAGCCTTGAAGAAAATAATCCAATATTCTATTAGACAATGAATGCTGGCAGTCAAATGGGTAGAAAGGAATCATTTGCTCCATTTTAATGTATATTTATGGAAAAATAGCTTTTTTGGTTCCTGTTAGAGTATTTGTCAGTAGATATATTTAAGGGGTGAATCATGGAAAATCTTAAATTTATGAGGGCAAGGGAGAAAAGTAGAAAAGGGAAATCAAAGGCATAAAAGAAAAAATAGTTAAGTGCATTGGAATTTTGTTGTCATTTTTAATTTAAAAATTCTCTCAGTTGACTTAGTAACTCTGTTCTTAACAGTTCAGCTAGCTTATGTTTGAAGCTTATCACAACTCCATGAACACTCTGACTCCTCAAATCAGGCATGTTAGTTTAAAAGAACGTGTTTTCCTAACATATCGTTAGATATGCCTTAAAAAATGAATCTTAAAGGAATAATGTTCACCTATTTCCCAGAATCTTCACATTATTTAACTCAGCCCTAGGAAATGCAGAAGGAAAGTAATCAGGCAAAAATTTATCAAAGAATAACACAATTTAGATTTAGAAAAGGAACAGACTGACTTTTTAAAACCAAAATATGTAGATTATTCATGTTGTTGAAAAACAAAATTTGGGGTGCCTGGGTGCTTAGTTAGGTGTCCTACTCTTGATTTCTGTTTGGATCTTAATCTTGGAGTTGTGTTCAGGCCCCGCATTAGACTCCATGCTGGGCATGAAGCCTACTTAAAAAAAAAAGATAAAATTCAACTCAGCAAATCTTAAAGATCTTATTAGCATTATTCACTGATTCAAGAATAGGGCGGCCTCCAATGTAGCAGAGAGAAAGAAGCTTCAAGAAGCTTCAGAGTTAGTTTTAATTTATTTTAAACTTTATTTATTTGAGAGAGAGAGAGAGAGAGAGAGTGAGTGGAGGAGAGGGGCAGAGGAGAGAGAGAGAATTCAAGTGGGCTCCAGGTTAAGCGACTCTGGGATCATGACCTGAGCTAAAATTGAAAGTCATATGATCAATCGACTGAGCCACCCAGGCACCCTCAAAATCTGAGTCTTCTAGGCAGAAGGCAGAAGAAACAAAGATGTTATAGTAGGCAAAAAAGCAGGTTGGATACTGCAAGTTTCCTTTCCTTTAGGAGATGAGAGGGGATCTATCAGGTATGTTATCTCAGTAGTAACGATTAGGTGATCCTTGATTGCCTATTTTAAGATTCCATTTTGGGGGAAATTTCTGGGAAAGCTCAAACTGTCATTAAGTTATGTCTTGGTCTGGTGACATGAGGCTTAGTATAATCAACTCTGTTTTAGCCTGTGACCTTGTTTTAACAACGTAAATGTAGTTGGCAAGCATGAATGATGAGATAAACAAGGAATGAGCTAAGGCTATACTATATGATACATCTGTTAAGTCTAATTTAAAAAGTTAAGATATTTAGTGACAAAGATAATAACCTAAGTATGCAACATTTCCCTGGAACTTGAATCTCCTCTTCTTTTAGCTCTTGAAAAACTCAAGAGAGGGAGGAATGGTGTGGAAGGGGTCACTCTCTGGCAGCCTAATGGTCAGACTTTTAGACTTATTAGCATTCCTTCCATTTTTTTGCTGGAAAACTGTGAAAAGTGCAGGCTCATCTACCACACAGCTCTCTGATAGCTTCTCTTTTCCTGATAGGGATAAATCTACCAAACATTGAGATATTTCAATTATGCTTATAAATTTGTTTACTTTTAAAGTATGAAATGGAGAGTAACTGAAGTCGATCTCTAGATACATGTTCTTCACCCAGTGTTTCTAGCAGTAAATTCAACTTTAATAAGTACAAGTGTTTTTAATATCTAACATTTAAAATTATTCTAAATGACAGGAACAAAGTATAACATAGGAAAAAGCATTATTTCAGTTCTTTAGACTTTGGTTTCCTATTTTGTAAAATTATAGTGTTGGATTATAAATTCTAAAGTCACTTCTGGATTTACTTGGGTAGTGTATAATTTCAGAAGTTCTCTTGTCCAATTCACATTGTTTAATACTTGCCAAAGCCCTACAAAGAGAGAAATAGCCAATGTCCATATAGTGGTTAGAGGGCAGATTTGAGAGTTAGCTCAATTAGGTTCAACAGACAAGGTCCCATTCTTATATTGGCTATGAACTTTGGAGAAATTATTTCATCATTTCAAGCTTCAGTTTCTCATCTACAAAATTGGGGAAATGATGGTCCCACCAGGGCTGATATTCAGGAGACACCCACCTTTTCAGCCCTATAAGTTGTTAACGGACATATCATGTCTGGTTGGTTAGTACCTATACAATGCCTGTTGTTAAATATTCTGAATATTATTTCTTAGAATAATTTTGGTATTTCTTGATAAATATTTGTTCTAATAATGTTTGGAACAGTGGCAATATGGGCCTACTGATTTCTTTACTATTTGATAGGTCAGAAGGAGTCAGTAAAGTATTATTTCTGTGCTTTCTTCAGCACCTTCAGTTCTGAGTATAAATCTAGTAACCTTTACATTGGACTATTATTAGAGTATGACAAATAACAATTTTAGAAATTGACTTAACATATCATTTGAAAGAAAATCAAGAATTTTTTTGATCTTTGCTGAAGATACAGGGTTTTATTATTCATTGTTTCTTACTCAGATAAAAGTAGCTGAAGTATAGATGCATTTTCCCTTTCCAGAGGGAAATTAGATTAAAAGACACTACAGAAAGGTTTCAAAACCATTAGCACACAAGCAAAGGCTCTTTACATATGCATAATAAATAAATTAAAAGTGACTTAATGTTTTGTTTCAACCTAAGCCTTAAACACTTGTTGAATTATAAGAAACTCAAAACCTATTACCAAGAAGAGGATTAAGAGTAAAATAATTGTTTATCTGTAGAAATTCTTGGAATATAGTTCTCAGACCATATTGAAAGTTTCCTTTTCAGAACCAGGGTGTGACCGGGCAGACACAGGATACCCCTAACAATTCTGAATGTGCAGATTTGAACTGCCGTGGCAAAACTGGAGAAGTGACCTCATCAAACAAAAATAGTAGGTACTCAGATTATACAGACTTTCACCCATGAGTACAGATATGGATCAACGGGTAGATATCACTTCAGATCTCCCTTTGCAATTTAATGTGTCCTTCCTATTCCAGCCATCTTAGAATTTGCTAACCGGCTGCTTCCAAATGCTGCTCTCCAACAGTTGCAGGTTCTTATCACAAAGTGAACTCATTTGCACCTGCTTATGGTTCTGCATGGAGTACAGTAATTGTGTCAGCAGTGCTTTTGCTTATCCAATTTACATTTCAAAGTGGCTAAATTGTTTTGAAAGTGTATCCTAGTGTGGAGTCTTTTGCAATCTTGGCTTGATGTTTAAAATGCCTGCTACCTGTCAAAAAAAGTCTACATGTTCTTGACATTGGATAAAGCACAAAGGAAAAATAAAATTGCTCCCCCAAAGGGTAAATTTACAAGAATTTTTTCTACAGATACATATAGCTTATATCAGCATTGATATTTAGCATAAAATGGAGTTAAGTGTTAGATATTGAAGGGTTTTTGAATGACATCTGTGTCATTGCATCCTCATTTCATAAATGAAAACACTGCATTTCAGAGAGCTTATGACATTAGTAAAATAATACAGTTTGGAGTTGGATATGTCTTGGCTGATCCTTGACTCTGTCACCTAAGCTGTGGGAGTGCTAAGACTCAGTTTCATGATCTGCTAAAGATTAAATAAAATAACTTAATGATCAGTTATGAATAAATTAAGAGAGGAAATCCGGTAGAAAGGAGCTGAGTAATAGCAGTGGCAGACCACTGAGAAGATATGACAGGATGGTTATAGGCCTCACAGAAGGAGGTGGGGATAGATAACATGAAATATTTTTAATATCTGTCTCCAGTCTGTCAGCCTAACCTTTTACAGATCATGCCAATGGTGCTGGGTATTTTTGTTTGACTCTCCAGTTCATTCCTCTCCCTTCTCCAACCTATGTCCTAGAGTGCAGGCTAGCCAACAGGGACCATGTCAACAAGTTCCAGTATCTTCTATCAGCCTGTTGGGTCCTGGTAAGGACTCCATCCCTTTATCATCTCCAGCTAAGGCTGGACGCACATAGGCTATACTGGCCATACTATCTGTTATAGTCCTCCCTAACCCCTACCTCTGTAAATAGTCTCTTCGAGTAAATAAACCTTTCTTGAATTAGCTATTTTCAAAGGTTTGTGTATTTCTGGCTGTGCTGCTGACTGGTACAGTACCCGATGCAGTCACACTGTAGCTCCCTGGAGGTATGAAATAGCTCAAATGACATAATTCCAAATTGTCTCTCTATTTTTCACTCAGATAAACTGCTATGGGGTACAGTTATTCTGGTTATACTTTTGAACCCAGTTCTTGTCCCAGATTTCTGACTATGACTAGCCAAGGGGTCATAGGGCTATACACATTAGCTTTCTGGGGTGCTAGGGCTGTCAGAGTCTGACCAGGGACACATAGGGACAGTTCTGAGAGTACCTAAAATTTTGAAAAAAATTTTTTTGTAAGCATGAATGAGATAAATAGAATATTTATTTAGTGCTAATATTATATTGTTGAGAGTTTCTCTTGTAAGACTTAATTTTCTTTATTATGATCTATTATATTAGAGAACGTACATCATGTTGAGCTCAATAAAACACATGTAAGTTTCTAATTATATCCATAAAGACAAGGTCAAAAAATGTGGATTGTATTCAATACCTGATTCAATATCTATGTCCCCAAAATGTCAATCAATAGATTGATCTTAACATGGAGAAATGTCTCTAGAGAACTTTTCAGTTCCCCATGCTGTTCAGAGACATAAAAAACAAAATGGAATATTTGATATATAAGGTTTTAGGAAACAATATCGGGAGAGATAGTTAATATATGTGAATTAACACGAAGTTTATCTACAGTGTGGAAAGAACTACAATACAGAAGATAATTTAATAAAAGTAAAGGGAAACTCCTTAAGTTCAGGTCCAGGAAAAAAGTGAAGTTTTGCAAATACAACATCACTTTAGACTTAGTTTAGCAGTAGTTTATATGAAGGATATTAGACTAGTTTTAGTTGGCCTCAAGTTCAAGTAAGTTACACAATGATGATTTGACTAAAAAATACAATGCCTGCCTTACTCAAATCTTAACTGGATTCACATGTTCATTTCTGAGTGGCATATTTTTGGAGGAAGCAGTGAAGACCAGAGAACATCAAGGTGGTAAAGGAAATACACTGAGAACAGCTGAAAGTGCTTTGTATTGTTAAAACAAAGTCAAACTACAAAAGCTTATTAATGAAATCTTAATTTGAAAACTGTCTTGGGAGACAAAGGAAAGCTATTTTGTGCTGCACCAATGAACCAAGACCAACGGGTGGAAGTGAAAAGAGTCTAATTTTAGCTTTGTGTATTAAACACAATAATTACAGCTGCTGGACAACACAGAAGTTCAACGCCCAGAATAGTGACTGCATGATCACACAGCACAGAAGAAGGAATCCATGATCTGGAAGAGAATAGACTAAGTTGGAAGTTCTGAGCCTCTTGAGGGCTAGATGTATTAAAGAAGAATGTCAAATGTGTGCTCAATTATAATCTATATGCTTGTGCTCCAAGGTGACACTTGAGATATGTATGTATGTGCATATTATTTTTTTCACACCAGGCTAGGTAATATTTGGTATTTAATTTCACCTTGTCTAATATTTTTCCAGATCTATTATATTCATGTCTCCTCTCTATCTTGTACAGTTTATTCATTTTCATCTTAAATATATAGAGGTCTTCATCTTTGCTTTCAATTGTTAAGTTTATCTATTTCACAATAGCCAGCAATAAATACATTGTACTTTTGACAACAAATCCATGTCTATGCACGGTTGTACTTAAGCCTCTAAACTGGAATTAGACCTTCTAGTAATCTTTTAAAACATGATCTTCCCCCTCCCTCAGAAACAATTGATACATTTGTCAAGTTTTACAAATTTGCCAAGGATAGCTTTATATAAGCTTATAATAAAAATCATATACAACTAAGATGAACATGACCCTATTTACCCATAATTTCTGTGGGAAAAACTGTTATAAAACAATTTCATAAGATGCTAGCTGAAAAGAGAATGTTTTTCATTCAACAGAATCATACAGTGAATCTGATCCTGAAGTCCCTCTGCTCCTAACATATCCAAACTTCAAGGTCTCTCTACCTTTACCTGTTTACAATTAGCTAGCATTTTCTCCTAGATCCTATAAATTGGTAGGTTCCAGGCTAGTAAAAGATCTCTATTTACTTATTCAAACAACAGACAGTTGAGGCAAATAGAAAATTCAGACTAGTATTATACTAAGGATATAATTTAAACCAATATTTAAATTATACTATGGACCAAATCATTAATATAATTTTACTAACCTTTTTCTTTGCAGAGACAAACAATGCTACTGAATTAATTGGAAATAAATATATGGAAAATATTTTTTCTGATTATCTATGCATCTCTTTAGGATTCTTTAAAAATGTATTTATTTATTTTTGAGAGAGAGAGCAACAGAGCAT